>NW_016158494.1:70576-75433 GCF_001687245.7 Rhagoletis zephyria
AAAGTATTCATGGTACAGTACTGGAACTTCGTATCGAGATATGTATATAGTTGAAATCAAGCCCATACTCATGGAGAAAATATGGGCTATTTGAAAAGGGGTGTGAGGCCTACAAACGTACCGACCTTTAGCTATCTTTGAATGAATTTTTGTAGGTGTGTTTGTGAGTGAAATCCTCCTAGATGGTTGTACGAATTTTAACGAAACTTTTTGTGTATTTGAGTGGGTCTCTGGATGGTTTAGTTTCACAATTTAATCCGACAGTTGGCGCTGTATTTGAGTTATTACTAAAAATCTTATTTATGATCGATTTGGCTAAAGTTTTAAATATGTATGCAATACTGTTGCAAAAACGTGCTGCCAAGTGGTGCTGAAGTCGAGCTATTACTAAAAATAGCCAAGTGAGAAAAGGGGCCGTGAAGGTCAGTTTAAATCGACCTGTTGCGCCATTGAGTATATCGAACGCTCCTGCGTTGCAATTGGCCCAATGTTACCTAATAAATAAGTGTAAGTGCTTTTCTTTTTATTTAAATTTTTTTATTGACTTGATAACTATTCTCATTTCATTTTATCAATAAATAATAACACATATTTAAGAAAGTCTTTTCTTTAACAATTGCGAATTGAGCATTATACAGGTAAATTTTAATAACTATTCTATTGAAATAACTCGAAACTAACATTTGTAAAATATCCTTTGAAATCTTTATCTCTTAAGATTTTGACTTTTTATTTGCCTATAATTCAATTAGAGTTTTTGCAACATATAAATCTGATAAGTTATCTGCCCATTATACTGATTGAGCTCATAACACCACAATTTTATAGAATCTGATACAAGTTTACACCAGACTATGAAGAGTTTGTAATAATAATAATAATAAGAGATTGGCGCTTACACATATGTTAGTGCTTGGCCGAGCTTCTCCTATAAATTGTGGTGTGCCCCTTGATGTTGTTACACAAAGGGGCGATTGTATTTTTATGAGAAGCGGTTTTTCATGGCAGAAATACACTCGGAGGTTTGCCATTGCCTGCCGAGGGGCGACCGCTGTTAAGAAAAAACCTTTTTTCTATATTTTTGCGATGTCGCTTTGACCGGGGATTTAATCGAGGCCCTGCGGAGTGTAAGCGCGCACTGCTTACCACTACACCACAGCGGCCGCTGGAAGAGTTTATAAGTCTGTTTATATTGATTGCTTTTGTTTATCAGCCTTTAAATTGTAAACTGACGTAATTTTTATAAACTCGAGGCCCAGAGAATACATAAAACAACAACATAAAACAAGGTTTTAGTTCTTTAATTTCTAATATCGATATTTCGACCTCAATCTGAGGTGAACTTCAGGAACTCTTAGTTGTGCCCCGTCGACTGGTGTTTGCATTATAATTATCCTTGATGTTTCTGTAGACTTTTGACACGTCTTTGTCTTTTCGGTGTGCTCTGCGTTTGAACATGATTGTTTTTGTTTTTCGGCCTTTGAATTGTAAACCCATATAATTTTTATTTTATAAGCTCGATGCCCCGAGAATACATAAAACACAGTTCTTTAATGTTTAATATCGATATTTCGACCTCAATCTGTCGACCGGGCACAACTAAGAGTTCCCACGACAGTCGGGTCTACGTGCCGGAACGACCCAGATTTATATTTGGCCAAGAACTGGCACTCCAGCAACTTGTATGCTGCTACAACAACGACAACAACAAGAGTTCCTGAAGATGATCTTTAGATTGAGGTCGAGATATCGATATTAAAAATTAAAGAACTAAAACCTGTGTTTTATGTATGCTATTTATTTTGTTAAAAATTGTTTATGTTACAAATTTTCTATAAAACTGCGATAAATGCATTAAATTTTTTTTATCTAAGATTAACAAAGTTGTGGAAACTGCCGTATCTGATTTGAAATTGTCTTGGATGGCATTGGAAAAAAATAATTATTCAGGAAGGATTAAAAAGAAAACACACAACATGGTACTTTAGATGAGCTTTTGCATATTTTAAGTTATTAAACAGACGTGGTTTCTATGGTAAAGTTAAATAAATATTGTTTGCGATGATAATACGAAAATTTTCCGGTCAAAAATTTTAGTGTAGGGTGATTTTTGACCTTCTTCTTCTTCTTCTTTTTTGGCGCTGCAACCGCCTAAGCGATTTTGGCCGAGTTCAGCAAAGCACGCCAGGCGTTTCTCCTCTGTGCCAACTGACGCCAATTGGAAACGCCAAGTGAAGCCAAGTCCTTCTCCACCTGATCTTTCCATCGCAGTGGGGGCCTCCCTCTTCCTCTGCTACCACCAGCGGGTTCCGAGTTGAATACTTTCAGAGCTGGAGCGTCGGTGTCCATTCGAACGACATGACCAAGCCAGCGGAGCCGCTGTATTTTAATTCGCTGCACTATGTCCATNCGAAAGACTTGTTACTGGATCAACTAAACGTTTGCATTTCATGTCAATTAAGAGACCGTATTTGCAAAGAAAATCTGCACCAATAATAGGTTTCGCAATATCAGCTATGAGAAACGTAAATGGAAACTCGCGTCTTAAACCTAAATTTATATTTAAAATCTTTTTACCATGCGGGGAAATCGTTGAACCATTGCAGTAAGTATTATATCTGAAGAACGTTTTGTATGAGGAAATTTTGTTACCGGAAGTCATGATACAAAAAAGAAGGTAGTTTCATTACTACTATTTTTTGAATATAAAGCAGATTTTTGACATTTCTCCAGATGTAAACATTAAGCATAGCTTTGCCACATTGAAATTTTTCAATAGGGGACATTTTCTTTTAAATATTTGGGAGTAAAATTTACATGCAAACAATAGTAATTTGATGTGTTCGATAATTAATTTGAACGTTTTTCTCAAGCGTTTAAAAGATCCTTTGAATAATATCGATGTGCAGAGATGAAGAAATAAAAAAAATCTAGTTTGAAACATTTATTTATTAAAATCTGTTTTTAATTTTATTTTAAATAAAATAAATAAATTTACATAACAAAACTCTTTTTTTTTTTGTCCGAAGAAGATGTATTGTTAGATATTTTGTCATTGAAGCATAGTCTGAAACCAGGATTCGGAGAATGTTGAATGGTCTCATTGCCCTCACAATGAAAGGAGTCACAATTCAGAATTCTCCGAAAATTAAGTATCTATAAGTAACTCTGGATACAAAACCTCTAAAGAATGGGCAGCATTTTGGCAATGTAAACTGGTCTTTGGTAAAACGTGGGATGTGTCACCATAGGGAATCCCCTGGATTTATACCTCTATGATCAGACCCATAATTAGCTATGCGTCAGTGATAGGGTGCAGCAGATTCTCAATCAAGAGCGTGGGAGGTCTGCTTGCAAAACTTCAAAGAACTACTGCCGTGTGCGGTACGAAAGATTATTGTAGAGAAAAACGTGGCGTTGCTCTTGATGCACTGCTGCACTTACCGTCATTAACTTTTCTCTTGGCAGGTATGCTTCGGTCTTCCAGGCTGAGGACTTTGCGATCCTCAAGGATATGGACTACGTGGTGGAAAATAGGTGGAGCGGAAGGAGTTTACGTGACGGCCATGCTGCACTTAACACACTACTTACTTCCAGACTCTGAGTGCCAGTTAAATCGGGAGTACCTCCTATCGTCCATAACTATAATATTTATCATATCATGAATTTCAATTTTCGTTTTTGCGCATATCGAAGACAAATTTCTCTTTAATTTTGTAAATATTTTTTTTACAATAAATAAATGATTATTGAGGACTAGGTATGGCAGCACGAAATGTCACAATCTGCTTAATTGTCAGGTAGTTAATATGGCGCCCGAACGGGACAATGAAACTACCTTCTTTTTTTGTATCATGCCGGAAGTATAGAAATTTTTGCTCCACTATCAATCAACAAATTTAGTTTGTTTGTTTTATCAAAAATAAATAGGCAACGTGGTGTAATATCTAAATTTCCATTGTTGCCGCCACAACAACGGATTACTCTAGTTTGACGAATTTTTGTTTTTAGAAAAAGCACAAGGCTGTTGACATTTCTGAGCCTTATCACCAAATTTGTAATGGTATCTACATAACCAAATTTTGACTATCACTAGATTTTGATTTACTTCTGTATGCACTTCTAAAACAATTCCTATTAAAGGATCTATATCTAGAATTTTTATTAATTCGTTGCATAATAGAATCAAATTCAAGAGAAAGTTTTTGAAAATTTTCGCATATAAGATTTGTCGTTTTAACTAAATTCTGAATAATTGTGTCTTGTGATTTAGAATTTTGAAAACTATTCATAGCTGGTATTTCGGTTTTATTAACCGATTCCCAAATATTATCAGCTAGCTTCACCAATTCATTTATATCATTGGTACTTGAACTAGCTAATATCACACTAAGATTTTTGGGCAATTTTCTCAGCCAAAGTTTCTTTAAAATATCTTGACTAAAATTGGAACCTGCAAGCAGCATGAGCGACCGATAAAATTTAGAGGGTTTACGATCACCCATCTGTGAATCTGAGAAAAGTTTATCTATTTTTTATATTTTCGCTTAAAGAATGCCTTTCAATTAAGACTTTCTTTAGTTCTGAAAACTTGTTGGTATGCGGAAGATTTTGAATTACATCTAATATCGTAACTATGACTTCTTGCGGAAGCGCTGTGATTGTGTGTTCATATTTTGTNACGCAAGGCCCCAGACATTGTTTGCCTCACCCCGTCCAACGCATTTCTTGGATGGCGAAGATGTCAGCTTTTGTCCTTACGACGACATCAACCAGCCGGGCAGAGGCACCTTCCCCATTAAGGGTCCGGACATTCCAGGTGCATGCCCTCAAATCGTAGTCCTTTAAACGTTTGCC
>NW_016158494.1:79340-115624 GCF_001687245.7 Rhagoletis zephyria
CTGGACAACTTGTCCAAAATTGTGGAAGCTTGACTGAGGTTGCATACACCTCATTATTATTTTGACTAGCATAAGGATTTGCCAACTCCTCTTGCAAAGAGTTGTTTTGCAAATCTATAAGCGAGTCATTTTAATTATTAATCCGTGTAGATGTTTGTGTATCATGTGGGGGTGTACGAAACATGATCACTTCACACAAGTAAGCTCTATAAGGAGTGTTTACAACTGATCCGAAACAATTTATATATACGGCACAATGAAAATATATTATATGTATCTAATTTAAAGGGGAAACTAATTTTCAAAAATATTAGACAAAAAGATACAGCTAACCACTGTGTACTGAAATTGCTGCTATTAACAGCGACCGGACGTTGCTTATTGCTGCGGTTACTTTGTATGTTCCTTTGGTTAATGTAACAGTTGCTGCCGTCACTTTCGCTACTCAAATGCTTTGACGTCGTCGGTTGATAGTGATAATAATGATGTGGGGTAGTGCAATACCAAGCTGTGATGGTAATTGTGTGAATTCTCCTAGCCGTTGGCGAGCCGGCGTGGTCGGAAAGAAGTTTGTAACGTAGCTCCGCCTACGCTACAATAAAATACTCGACATCACCCTAGCATACGCCTTACAACTGCACATAGGTACAAATATATANAATCTTGTATACTTGTTCTCTACTAAAAAAATTTTTGGAAGCGAAATGTTACAAACACGTGAAACCATGTTAACCGAAAGACTTGTTACTGGATCAACTAAACGTTTGCATTTCATGTCAATTAAGAGACCGTATTTGCAAAGAAAATCTGCACCAATAATAGGTTTCGCAATATCAGCTATGAGAAACGTAAATGGAAACTCGCGTCTTAAACCTAAATTTATATTTAAAATCTTTTTACCATGCGGGGAAATCGTTGAACCATTGCAGTAAGTATTATATCTGAAGAACGTTTTGTATGAGGAAATTTTGTTACCGGAAGTCATGATACAAAAAAGAAGGTAGTTTCATTACTACTATTTTTTGAATATAAAGCAGATTTTTGACATTTCTCCAGATGTAAACATTAAGCATAGCTTTGCCANCGGGCACTGAAGGGGGCGAACCTAGTCCTTGCAGTACCTAGCGGCCACGAATACATACGGGGGGACTGAGCAACCTTCCGATGCCCTGGGGGACCGCACTAATGATCAGTTGACCGTAGGTATAACCAATCTGGACCGCCAGCACCGCTACCGCCCTAAGGCCGAGATCCCTACCGAGGACCGCCCGCTATTCACCGTCATCCAGGGCCGCCGCAATACTCATCCCCACCACTACGGCCCGCACCGCTGCTCTAATCACCGGGGGCCGCTACTATTACTGCCGCCCCAAGGCCAACATTTCTACCGAAGACGATCCGCTATTCACCGTCATCCAGGGCCGCCGCAATAATCACCCCCACCGCTAGGGCCCGCACCGCTGCTCTAATCGCCGGGGGCCGCTACTATTACGGCCGTCCCAAGGTCGAAGCTACAACCGTGGGCCGCCCGCCATCATCACCGAGGACTGCGAACGCTAACTATGGCCAACCAGGGCCACTGTCACCGTTGCCACCATCAGGGCCCGCCGCTACTGTCTTCATCACTAGGGCCGCCGCAATTATCGTCGCCGCTACTACCCGTCACGAGTACGGTAATCGCTACTGCGAACGTCAACCATCGTCGTCCAGTAGCTCTGTCACCATCGTAGTTAAAAAGGGCCGCATTCGCCCTTCGCCACAATCAGGGCCGCTTACAACACCACTGCAGGAGGTCGCTGCCACCCTCATCATTATATGGGCCACTGCCAACGCCACCGCTAAGGCCGCCACCACCACTACAAGGGAACTGCAGGCTGCCGTCGCAGCCATCGCCGTCGCCGTCACAACCACCGCGACTGCTCTCATTGCCACGCTCTTCGCTACGACTGACGCGTACCACTGCCAATCTTGCTGTCACCAGTAGCGCTCCCGTCGCCGTACAAATACCCGCCGAATAATGTCCTACACCGACTACCGACTCTCTTTTCATCTCCCTCTCTCCTCTGCAAGACAAGTTGCCGGTATTCTAGATAGCCGCGTGTGTGTGTGGGTGTGTTCGACTTAATACACAAATCATTGTGTTTTATTTGGTGGGCGTTAGTGGGACCTTCGCTGGACTCTGCTGCGGCTGAACATACCTCAGCCTTCGACAAAACCCACCTCATAAATGGCCCTCGAGCAGGGACCCAGCTCTGCAGGTGCATGTGCAAAAACCTCAACAAGCANAACGTGGTGTAATATCTAAATTTCCATTGTTGCCGCCACAACAACGGATTACTCTAGTTTGACGAATTTTTGTTTTTAGAAAAAGCACAAGGCTGTTGACATTTCTGAGCCTTATCACCAAATTTGTAATGGNTACCAGTAAACGACACACGGATGAGCGAAAATCATACCACTACACTAAACATTGACTCTCTTGGCTGGATATATCTCTTGAAGAAAGAGAGATTGGTGGAAGAATGCAAAAGGCATCATATACCCGTTGAAGGGAGCACCGTCGCGGATCTGCGCAGCACTCTCAGCAACTTCGTCAGGACAGAAAGAAACCGCAAATCGACCGAAAGCCTTCTCAAAGAACTGGAGATCGCTGCCGAAGAAGCTAGCATAGCGAAATCGCCACACGAACTAACTCCTGCAGTTAAACTTGGCGAATCCCTCTTACACACCGGGGGGGAAAGACTAATCGCCCAGAAACGAGACCATATGAGCAATGCCGAGGTAATGAGCACAGTCCGCCATTGGGACGTACACTACTCCGGCGGCGACACTCTGCACGACTTCTTAGAAAGGATTGAGGAGCTGGCGGAATGCTACCAAATTACGCCAGACCAACTCCTCCCAACCCTATCCGAAATACTCCGCGCAAAGCACTCCAATGTTTCCGCATCCGAAGGCCACACATAACCACCTGGGCCACAATCCGCACCGAAGCGGAACGATTCTTTCTTCCACGTGGACACGTAAGTCAGTTGGAAGACGCCATTCGCCAGCGGAAACAGCTAAACCGAGAAAAGGCCAAAAACTACATCCTCGGCCTCCAAACGCTAATCCGATAGAATCCAACGATATGCCACGAAAACCACTTGGAGCGCATCTACGAAGACTTGCGAGTGGAGTACCGACTATTTATAAAGCGGAGCGAATTCCAGACGATCGACGAGTTGATGGAGCTCACAGACGAATATGAGCTACTCAAAAGCGAGGAGGCAAGGCAAACCAGGCAAGCAGCGCACTGCCTATCTACTCCGGACGAACGATACGATGTGAAGAACACCTGCTGGAGATGCAAAAAACGCGGACACCGCCGTTTTCAGTGTAGAGGACCGAGGCGACTATTCTGCTCTCGATGCGGACGAGATGGTACCCTCTCCAGGAATTTCCTGTGTCGCAAGGAGAAAACAGCCACCCTCAAGTCACCCGCCGATCAAACAACCACGCCTCGACCAGGCTGGCAAGGTCCCAATGGCCGCTTCTATGCGAACGTCCTAGTCGAAGGCATGGATGTCCGAGGCCTAATCGACACTGGAGCCACGTTAACATACATCAATGAATACCTACGCAAGCATCTGGANCCCCTCAAGTCCCCCGCCGATCAAACAACTACGTCTCGACCAGGCTGGCAAGGTCCCGATGGCCGCTTCTATGCGAACGTCTTAGTCCAAGGCATGGATGTCCGAGCCCTAATCGACACTGGAGCCACGTTAACATACATCAATGAATACCTACGCAAGCATCTGGAGCAGCGAAATATTCAGCCACAACCCGACAAACAAAACGTGCAACTAGCCGACCAAACGTGCATCGTAAGTACGCGTTCCTGTCCCGTCAAAATTGAATATAACGGCCGAGCAACAAGCACACTGGTTGTCGTCATCCCCAATCTGGCCGAAAGAATGATATTGGGAATGGACTTTTCGGCGCAACGAGGAATCGTCGTGACACTTGATAACCAGGCCCTAGCTCCCGCCCCACCGCCGAGAGCCGATGCAACGGCTGCTCTGTGCAGCTTAACCGAAAGGACGCACCTGAAAGAGAAGCAAAACAAAAGACTGACCGATTTCTTGGAAATCCACAAAGCGCCATTTCCCAAAAGTACCGGGCCAAGCACCACCGCCGAACGCGAGATCACACTCCAGCATCATCGACCACTACAACAACGCCATTACTCACGCAATCCTGCCATGCAGCAGGTGATACCGAGACAGCCACATCCATCCGTAAACGCCGTTGGGGACAACCGATTTCACCATGGCGACCGCCATTTGACGCCGTGCCATGGCCAACAAACAAGCCGCGGATCCTTAGCGCTAACATATTTCACGGCCCACCGCTCGCCCACGTTGTGTCCAAGCCACACGCCCAGCTGTTCGCCAAATCGGACCACACAGCCGAGGCAGCGACAACAGCCGCCAACACCACCAATCAACCAGCAGCACCACCAGCTCAGCCCGGGAGACCGCCACCCAACCATCACCGGATGCGGGCCCGACCGCAGAGAATGAGGAGCCGGCCACCAGGGACACAGATGATCCATTCAAAAAAATTTGAGGTTGAGACGATCCAAAATAACCGAGAGCGATGGCGATTCCGATGCAAGATGCACCGCATGCGCCGTACAAATAGACGCGAGCCACGCCAAGAACCAAGGTCTTGGAATACATAGACTGAAACCATCATTAATCAATATGAACTACATTTTTTTTATTTACTACTTCTTGTAATAATACATGAAACAAAACAAAAAATGGAACTCTCATATCATTGTAAAATTAAACATTGTATCTATTTATAATCACATACATACTTATTACAAAAAAAAAAATATATATATAAATTTTTTTAAACAAAATAAAACAAGACCGCCCCACACACACCGACCGAGCCAGGGTACAACGTACTCTGGTAAGTAATACCTAGGCTGGCCCTAAGGTAGTGTAGGCCTCAGGCTACAACTCTAGAATACCGCAACTTGGCGTCCGCCGAAGTGGGAAGGGGACTGTAACGTAGCTTCGCCTACGCTACAATAACATACTCGACATCACCCTAGCATACGCCTTACAACTGCACATAAGTACAAATATATACACATACATACATACATACTGGTAGACGTAGCACCGCTGCTCTAATCACCGGAGGCCGCTACTATTACTGCCGCCCCAAGGCCGACATTTCTACCGAGGACCATCCGCTATTCACCATCATCCAGGGCCGCCGCAATAATCACCCCCACCGCTAGGGCCCGCACCGCTGCTCTTATCACCGGGGGCCGCTACTATTACCGCCGCCCCAAGGCCGAAGCTACAACCGTGGGCCGCCCGCCATCATCACCGAGGACTGCGAACGCTAACTATCGCCAACCAGTGCCGCTGTCACCGTTGCCGCAATTATCGTCGCCGCTACTACCCGTCACGAGTAGGGTAATCGCTACTGCGAACGGCAACCACCGTCGTCCAGTACCGCTATCACCGTCGTAGTAAAAAAGGGCCGCATTCGCCCTTCGCCACAATCAGGGCCGCATACAACATCACTGCGGGAGGTCGCTGCTGCCCTCATCATTAAATGGGCCACTGCCAACGACACCGCTAAGGCCGCCACCACCACTACAAGGGAACTGCAGGCTGCCGTCGCAACCACCGCGACTGCTCTCATTGCCACGCTCTTCGCTACGACTGACGCGTACTACTGCCACTCTTGCTGTCAGCAGTAGCGCTCCCGTCACCGTACAAATACCCGCCGAATAATCTCCGACACCAACTACTGACTCTCTCTTGTCATCCCCCTCTCTCCCCTGCACGACAAGTTGCCGGTATTCTAGATAGCCGCGTGTGTGGTGGGTGTGTTCGACTTAATACACAAATCATTGTGTTTTATTTGGTGGGGGTTAGTGGAACCTTCGCTGGACTCTGGAGCGGCTGAACATACCTCAGCCTTCGACAAAACCCACCTCATAAGTTCGGCTATGTCTTGTCGCAATAGTCAAAGAAGCAGTCGGCACTAGGTAATGCAGCAGCAGTAGTAGATATCGTAGGTTCTTAGGCCGGTGAACTCGATTGCGTTGGCTGTGATGAGGACAGTGAGAAAATCAGTTATTGCACATGTTGAGAGTGATAGTTTTGTTCCAGTTTCAACACTTGAACTCCTTGCACCAGTAAAACAATAGGATGGAATTTCACAAGCTGACACGATAATCCTGTTAGCACACGGGTAACTCCTGGCTTTTTGGTGACATGGTGGGGAAGAAAACCGACTTCTTAGCGATTGCGAATATAGTTTTTTTTTAATAAACTGCTGAAATATTTTTGTTGCTGATTGCTGGCATGCAGTACGTAATATCTCCTGGCAGAATCGCCTATTGTAGTTAACAATATATAAATTTATTTAAAAGAGGTTTAATCTAAAATTCCAAATGTTGTTTACAGCTCAAGAAAAATATTTGAAGTCAGTCAATTTTCTTTTTGATTTACAAACAGCATCACTTAATTCTAAAATTTCCTAATTACAAAGTTAAAAATGAACAAAGTGCAATAAAACTATAAACCCTACAGAATGTAGCGTAGCCAGTCAAATAATCGGCCATATGCGTTATTTCGGTTTTGAGTCCAAATTGTGCATATATGCACTATTTCGGATTTCAAACGAAACTGTGCATATATGCATTACTTCGTTTTTTCCATATGCGTTGTTTCGGTTTTCAACCGAAGCTGTGCATGAATGCATTACTTCGTTTTTCATATATGCATTATTTTGGTTTTTAACTGAAACTGTGCATGCATGCATTATTTCGGTTTTTGTTAAATGCATTATTTCGGGTTTCAAACGAAAGTGTGCATATGCATAATTTAGTTTTTTCTCATATGAATTATTCCTACTTAGTAAAGGTTATAATCCCTTAGCGCGGCAGAGAGCCGCCTACGCAGAAAGAAGTTCTGCGCAAAAATACTTCGGCCGCTCTTTTCCGGCAACACAGAAAGAATTATACATAGTAAAAGTGAAAGTACATAACGTCCATTGCGTCACCGTCACCGTCACAGTTAGATGTCAAATGAGTTGAATCGGTGAATTTGTATAAAGTAAGTTACATGCGCAAAGCTGACGGTGACGATGACGCACAAATTAGCTCAACTCTGAACTCTGCTTATGCGTTTACGACAAGTGACAAATATTCTGTTTGCTTTTGAACTAAAATTTTTTCTGTTTGTGAAAATTTGTTAATTTATAAAAAAAATATATATGTAATATATGATGGAAAAAAGACTAATAGAGGAAGTGCAAAAGTACAACGCGATTTTTGCAAAGAGTAGCAGCGAGTACAAAAATTGGAAAACACGTGCTGAGGCTTGGAATGCTGCCAGCCAGACGCGGAGAGTTCCAGGTAAGGACGAAATAAGGGAGAAGATTTCGGTGAATAAATATGTCTTTCCATTTTATAAGCTGTGTGCCAAGCCCGATGGAGGAGCTTGCGCGACCGTTTCGTTAAAGAATACAACAGAACCCATTATGCATCCGGAAGTGCCGTTGCACAGTGGTCAATAAATGGAATTTAATGTTCATAATTCACTGGAGCCTTCATTTCTCAACCAATTTGATTAATTATTTTTTTAAATGAAAGCTAATAAAATTTTCAAGAGAATAGTTGAGCCCAATTTTTTATTGCTTATTTTTTTACATTAAAGTTTTTAGTGAAAGGTGCAGAAAAAGTGCCAATTTTGAAGAAGATCGATTCTCCTGTTCCTGATAAAAAAAGATACATAACAAAAACTAGTTAAAAACAAAATGAAAAAAAAAACTTAAAAAGTAATTATTTGAAAGTTATAAAAAAATTTTCCCCAAAAATATTTTTTTTTGTTTTTGGTTTTTATAAAAATTTTGGGTATGCAGTTTTATATATCATAAAATCACCAAAGTTTCATCTATTTAGCATCAGTCGAGGCTTCATTAAAATTTGTGAGAAAATTTGGTAAAAAAGTTGAAGTTGTTCTAAAAAAAAAATTACTTAATATATTTATCTAAAAACATGCCATCAAATTAAATACGCACTTCCTGGGTGTGGCATATTAGCGGAGATATTGCATTGACTTTCGGTAATATCAGCGCACAGTGGTCAATAAATGGGATTTAATGTTCATAATTCACTGGAGCCTTCATTCTCAACCAATTTGATATTTTTTTTATATGAAAGCTAATAAAATTTGCAAGAGACTAGTTGAGCCCAATTTTCGAATTTTTATTTGTTTGTATTAAATTTTTTAGTGCAAACTGCAGAAAATACGCCATTTTTGAAGAAGACCGATTCTCCTGTTCCAGCTAATTAAAGTTTCATAATAAAAACTAGTTAAAAACAATTGTAGGGTTCTCCCAAAACAAAACAAAAAATTAAAAAGTAATAATTTGAAATGTTATAAAAAAAATTTTACCAAAAGTTTTATTTGGTTTTTAGTTTTTATAAAAATTTTGGGTATGCAGTTTTATAGATTACTAAATTTTAGTATAATAAAGTGCAAGTTGCAAATTAGCTTCCTACATGAAGGAGATATATCGCAACAACTCGTATCTGAACAATCAGTGGTATAGGAGATAAAGTTTATACAGCAGAGATTTTGACGATTTTCTTAGTAGACTTTGTAAATTTATCGGTTTTCGCTCTCCATATAAAGGAGTTTCATAGTAAAACCCCATATCTGAACAATTAGTTGTATGAAGGCAATAAATAGGTTATAGTGACCTGATCTTTGTTCATTTTACTGTAAATTTTCTGTTGATAATGAGTGAAATTAATGCGAAATTTCATGTTTCTAGCTGCATAAATGGAGAAGTTATAACAAAACATATTATATCTGAACAATCAGTTGTATGGAGGCTATAGGTTATAACGACCCGATCTTCGCCATTTTCGCTGTAAGTATTCTTTTTATAATGAGTGACAACAGTGCAAAACTTCATGTTCCTATCTACATAAATGGAGGATTTACAACGGAAAATCTTATATCTGAACAATCAGTTGTATGGGTGCTATGGGTTATAGTGACCCGATCTTTGTAATTTTCACTGTATTCTATTGATAATGGGTGGAAGTATTGCAAAATTTCATGTTCCTAGCTGCATAAATGGAGGAGTTATAACGAAAAATCTCATATCTGAACAATCAGTGATTAATACATTATAAAAATACACCCACCTACCAAATTTCATCCCTCGAAAACTGATAGACTAGATTGCATACAAACAGACGGACAGACTCATGAAAGGTATAAAAGTTGGACTTGTTTTTACTTTTAACGGCTTTATTAACATTTTTTGACAGAATGACAAATACAAATACAAAACTGCTGGGTTAACAATTTTACGTTTTAACTTTGAGTTAACCCGTAACCCCCTGCTGTGCAAGCCAATTTACCAATTTAACCTGCCCTGAGTAGGTAACTCAAGGTTAAACAGATAACTCGACATCCTGCAAGTGGGCCTAAATCATTCAACAGTTCTCTCCAATTGCATATGGCGAAAAACAACAGCAATAAAGAACGTTCTCAAAAGAAGTGCAAAATCAAATCATTCCCAGTTTGGCGATTTGTTTATCAAATATACGACAATCGCTGAAAATCGTTTCTGTGTACCACCAGAAAATGTTGACAAACACGAAGCCTTTTTTGGTATGGTACGCACTTAATTCCACCAATCGCCATCCGAAGCCGTAGACGACTGCAAAATTTTGTTGATAAATCATTTACCCAACGCAGTGATATCCTAAAGCACTAAGTGCAAAAACCTTACTAATGAAATGAATTATACATACTAGTGTATGTAATGAAACAATTTTTCATTTTCTGTGCAAGAAAAGTCTTTCGTTGGCTTAATTTGCACAATTATCTTTCAGCTATTTTCTGATTATTTTTTATATTCAAAAAATATGAATAACCAAGTCGATGATTTCTATCTTTTGGTCGTATTACCGACTTCCGTTTCGACCGGAAGTGGGTTAAGCTGGCCAAAAGTTCATTTATCTAAATGGGATATAAATATTTTTACCACAAACTTTTTTCTGGTTTCGACCAGAAGTGGGTTAAAATAACCGAAAGTCCATTTTTTTCAAATTAGACATAAATGTTTTTACTACAGGTTCGGATTCTGTGGAAAAAAACCTAACGTTTGTTTGAATTTTGTTCCCATCCCTGATTTATATTTCCAAAAATCCAAATAAAAGTAATGGAAAAGTGGTTGTGAAATGAGTACAAATATTTTATTTTTTATTTAAAAACAAATAGTCGGATAACAAATCTCGCAGGTCGAAAGAACTCCTGGACGAATTGTTGGAAGAAAATCGTCGAATTTTTTGCAGAGTATTGCATTCTTTTCGCCACAAACCTTTCCGTATTACCCCATTTTCTTCCCTGTCAACATATTTGGGTGGACAATACGAACCGGCGTGCATTTTCAAATAGTTATGCACGACTACCGTAGCGCAAACAACTTCCTCTACGGATTTTGGAGATAATTCAATGTTCCGCGCAAAATTCTCCATCTGGCTGTCAAAATCCCAAACGCATTTTTAATCGTCCGTCGTGCACGAGAAAGTCTTTTATCAAAATGGTTCCTTTAAAAGAAGCCCGGGGTAAGGTCTCATTAAATATGACCTCCTACTAAATAGTACGGGAATGCGACTTCGCTGTTTGGTAGCATTGAATCGGGTGGAAAGTCAAGTTGTTGTGCCTGCAAACGTTTTCCGAATTCCGAATAATTTAAAACTCCACCATCACTTTGGCTTCCGTGGGCACCGATATCAACAGCCGTGAACGCATAGGCGATGCCAGATAAAACTTTTGCTTCGCGTTGCGTGACAGATTCGCTTAGACAGATAAAATGAAATGTATGAAAATGCAAAAGCATGTCACATAGGTGGTTTCAGCTGCAGCGCAAAGCGAAAAGATGACCAACTCTCATCTTTTTGCGTGCGTTGACAATCAGCCGGTTTAATATTTATTTTGTTTCGTCCTAATTCGAGTTTTCATGCAGAAACATAAAATTTAATTACATTACTGATATTTTTAAAGCTAAATAAATTAAATCCACAGCAATTTTGAGGAGTAAAAAAGCAGCACTGTTTTCTTGGTGTTCATTGTGGCATACTTTTTGCTTCTGGCGCTTTGCTGGCAAAGTTATATGTGTCACGCAAAGCCGCAAAGTTTTATCTGGCATTAGCTTATAGTTTGCATCGCACACTCCAAGAAGCACGATTCTGTAAGTGCCTGTAAAATAGAAGCCATTTTCCATTTAATTCGAAGAATGATACTGTGTACAAAAATTAAGAAAAATCTGCAAAGTGTTAGCAAAATCGCGAACTTTTTAATACGAATTTCTAAAAAATGCAGTTTTATAGCCCATTACAAAAAAAAATTCACAAAAATCAACGCGATTTTTTAGAGATTTGAAAAGTGCACATTTTTATATCTACCAAAATTTAATGGGCCATAAAACTGCATACCTGAATCCTTTTTATCGCGATTTTGCTGAAACTTTGCAGATTTTTCTTAATTTTTGTACACAGTATCATTCTTGACTTTAAATCAGTGTTCGGAAATATTCACTCACCTTCGTACGCGATTCCGCATTGATTCTCCTTCGCGAACGAGAAGCATAAAACCAGTCCAGATAGTTCGCGTTCGCGAATAATAGGTAGACAAAATTTCCGCTGTTGTTCGTACGCTTATGCATTCGTGGACCAAACAGCGTGCGTTCATATATGTAGCTATAAGTGGCAGCGATGCCTTCGCGAAGGTTCACTGCTGTCGTTTTCCTTCATAAGTGAATGTAAATGCTGCGGCAAGTATTCGCGGAAAGTTGGTGTGGCTAGAGATACTATTCTGTGCGAAGGCAATTTTGTTAATTGTTTCCTTTGTGGTTGCTGTTGTTTCCGACAGGGTGGATGTATGATGTATTTTGGAACGAATTTCCGTAATCCCTTGTCAAATTTGGTTTGGAGACAAACCGGTTTCGGCGTTGTGCCATCTTCAGTGTCATTTTTCGTTCTGCATAATTTTTGTTGGTTGCTCGTATTTATACTCCTTGTTAACTACCTCTTTCTTTTGTTAGGTACGTCTTTTTAGTTTTGCAGTGTTTGCGGTACTCAATAGGTAGATGAATTGTTTTGGCTCGTTTTTGACGGCAGGTAGAAGTCCGTGATTTTTACCCCCTTTGTTTTTGCAGTCGGTGTATTCCCTTCCATATCTGTCCTTAATATTTTCTTGTTGTCATTNGCAGTATTTGCGGTGCTCAATAAGCTCGTTTTTGACGGCAGGTAGAAGTCCGTGATTTTTACCTTCTTTGTTTTTGCAGTTGGTGTATTCCCTTCCATGTCTGTCCTTAATATTTTGTTGGTGTCATTTTTCTTCTCGTACAATAGTTTTAGAGGTTCAAACAGTAGACTCCCATATAGTTTTGGTTTTTTCTTATTATAATCCCTTATGTGTTCTCCATACCTTGATCTTATATTTCGCCCTGTTTGTCCTATGTAGCTGTGTCGGCACTCGCAGGTTAACTTGTACATACCCTGTTTATCTAGCGGGTCTTCCTCGCTTATTTTTTCTTTCAATATACTTCCCACTGTGTTCCTTGTTTGAAAGGATGTCTGAATGTCGTACTTATGAAAGAATTCGGCAAGTTTTTAAGAAGTCTTTCCTGTGTAAGTTAGAACTGCCCAAGTTTTTTTATTGTTTTCCTCTTTGCTAGTCTTTTTCGATTTTGTGTCCTTTCTTAACTTCTCCACCAGGCCTCTCCTATATCCGTTATTTTCCGCAATGGCATATATTGCATCCAGTCCCTTCTTGTAGTCTTCTTCTGTTAGAGGGGTCCTTTCAAGCCTCGTTATTAGTTGTCTAAGTGCTGCATTTTTGTGTCGCTGTGGGTGGTTTGAGTTATTGTGTATTATTGTATTTGTGGCTGTTGGTTTTCTGTATATTTCGAACTTTATCTTGTTCGTGGTATCGTTTATTTTAATTGTTAAATCCAGATAGTTAATCTTTCTTTCCTCTTCCGTTTCCATGGTGAATTTTATATTCTGGTGTTGTTTGTTGAGATAGTCTAGTATCTGTTTCTCTTTGTTTCCCTCTATTAGACATATTACATCATCGACATATCTCGCGTAGAATTTTACTCCTAGGTTGGTCGATAGGTTTTTCATGTATTTCTCCTCCAGTGTTTGCATGAATACTTCCATGAGTATTGCTGACGTCGGATTGCCCATTCCTAACCCGTTAATCTGTTTATATATCTTATTGTTGAACCGGAAGTAGTTTTGTTTTAATGTGACCTTCAACGCGTTTATTATTTCCGTGACAGCTTCTCTTTTCATTTTTCCCATCAGTATTTCTTGTACGGTCTTTATGGTTTCTATTGTTGGTATCGATGGGTAAAGGTCCTTGATGTCGAATGATACGAATTTAGTGTTTTCGTTGATCTTCAACGATTTCATCTTCTCGATTAGTTCCGTTGTATTTGTAATAGTATATTTATTGCGTAGATACAGGTTATCCTTCAGCAGCGTCTTTAGGTGCTTATAGAGGCTGTATCCGGGAGCAGACTTGTAATTAATTACTACGTTTATACGCACGCATAATTTGCAAATAACAATTTGCAGAATGGTAAACTTTGCCGTATAAGCGCTGAGTTAATTTTTTATTTGCAAATAACTAAATCACGCAAATAAGTATTGATTAGTGGTACCATTTGCAAATAAGCCCAAGACGCTGCCATTCTTAGGTTAATTTTCCTTTTCGATGGTCATCTTATTGCCTTTTTATAATCAAGACGTTGCCATTTTTAACTTTATTTTCCCTTTCGATGCTCATATTATTGCCTTTTTATAATCGGGCAATATTAAAAAAGAATTTTTCACCATCGAATAAACAGTAAGTTAGGTATTTACAAATTATTTTTATTTGCAAATAGCTTGCGTATAAACGTAGTAAATGATAGGTCTCACCGGGGTGCCTGGATAGTGTGTCTTCGGCAAGGCAATCAACGGAGGGACACTCGGGTTCAGAAGTGTTAGTCTATATGGTAGATTATCCTTTATTACGGTTGTGCTTTTCTTTATGGTATTCTTTATTGCTGCTTGATATTCTTCAGTGGGATCTGTTCCCAATTTATTGCACCCTATTTCAGTTATTAGTTTTTCAGTTTTCTCTATGTAATCTTTTTTATCAATTAATACGGTGGTATTGCCTTTGTCCGCCTTTTTGGTTATAACATTGTTTGCCCTTACCTTTTCCTTGAGAGCTTTTATGGTTTGGTTTTCGTCCTTCTGCTTCCTAGTTTTCTTGGTCTTTATGTCTTCTTCAATTATGTGCCGACATATGTGTCTGGCGTGCTCCTGTTCTTCAGTTGGAAGCCGTTATATAATAACTTCAGTATCCATGATCGTTTGTTCAAGTTCCTTCTTTCGGTTGTGACTTTCAATGTTGTGTTTGAGGCCTTTTTTTAATAGTTCTGCTTCTTGCTCATTGATGTAAAGGTTAGGTTAGGTTAGGTTAGAGTGGCTGCCCCGCGAAGAGCGCGGAGCACACGTGGGCTGGAAAAGCCCGTTGTGATACCACTGGCCGAAGCCACTTGTTTCTTGCCCTCCCTTCGTAGTTGAACGACCGAGTGCGTTTTATATAGCACAAAAAGCCGAGAACGTTCGCCGAGCTCAAATCGGCTAAACAGTCTACAAAGTACTTGTTGAAGAATTGGTTGCGCATGTTGGCCAGCGCGGGACAATGGCAGAGATAGTGTTCGATGGTCTCCACCTCCTCCTCGTCTCTGCAACTGCGACAGAAATCGTTGGTGAGGTATCCTAACCTTTTTCCGTGTGTGCCCATCAGGCAGTGTCCGGTGATTACCCCGACTACTAATCTGAGAGAGGAGCGGTCCAGCCGGGTGAGAGCTATGGATCGCTTTACATCAATCTTTGGNGAGCTATGGATCGGTTTACATCAATCTTTGGCCATATTTGCCTGGTAATATGACAGGTGGTTTCCACAGCCCATCTTATATTTACCTCCTCAACGAGTTTCGCCTTTAGTCTGTGTTTGCAGGAGGTTAGAGGTATGCCCGCATTCGGAGCAGAATTGACTACAGAAAGTTGCGTCCCCCTCCTTGCCAGCTCGTCGGCTAGGCAGTTGCCAGGGATGTCCCTGTGTCCAGGGACCCATACAACAGTCAAGGAGCATTTTGATGCCAGCAGGTTGAGAGTCTTCCTGCATTCGATGTCTACTTTGGATATTGCTTCGTTAGAATTGATAGATTTGATAGCAGCCTGGCTGTCAGAATAGAGAGAGATAGGCCGTCCTGGAGGGGCGGAGGTTATAAGCCACCGAGCCGCCTCCATTATGGCGTTTAATTCCGCTTGAAAAACGCTGCAATGGTCCGGTAAGCGAAAACTGAGATTTAGCGCGAGTTCGCCAGAGTAGATCCCGCTACCCACTCTTTTGTTAAGCTTGGAACCATCTGTAAATATGGCCGTAGACCCTGGGTTCAGGTCTGCGGCCTCTTCCCACTCGTTCCTTTCTGGGATTCTTGTGGAGAATTTGTTATCTAAACAGAGTAGTGGAGTGGTATAATCTATTTGTCGTAGATTATCCGGTAGAGTTTCAAGTACTTTTGCGTGCCCGAATCTGAGGTCCCTCCACGGCTGGATTGTATTTAGCCTAGCCGCACTACAGCCGGCCTGAAATTTGCCGTAGAGATCCACAGGTGGAAGATTTAAGATTATTTCCAGGGATTTGGTGGGTGTAGTGGGCAGGGCTCCCGTGACGAGCATGGCAGCCGTCCTCTGCACACGTTCCACCTTGGCTCTGGATACGGTGTTGTTTAGAGCAGGCCACCATACGGTGACCCCGTAGAAAAGGATGGGTCTTATCACAGCTGTGTACATCCAGTGTACTATATGTGGTTTTATTCCCCATTTTTTGCCTATAGCCGCCTTGCAGGCATACAGAGCAGTATTGGCCTTCCTGGAGCGATCTTCAATGTTTCACTTCCAGTCCAGCTTCCTGTCCAGAATAACACCAAGGTATCTCACCTCGGTTGAGAGAGTAAGTGCCACCCCGTTTAGAGTGGGAGGTTTAAATAACGGAGTTTTATACTTCCTTGTGAAAAGTACCATTTCTGTCTTGGCAGGATTGACACAAAGTCCACATTCCTTGGACCGGATGTTTACCAGACCTAGTGCGTTTTGCAATAACTCACTCATGACCCGAAGATGTTTGCCTGTTGCAACGATTGCTATGTCATCGGCGTACGCTATGACTTGACAACCGGTGCTCTTAAGGCTTAGAAGTATGGTGGTCACTGTTAGATTCCAGAGTAGAGNTAGGACCGGGCGAAAAATCTGAGGTGTCATCTGAGCAGCCCGGGAAGTGAGTGCTCATAAGGACCTCCAGCATTTCGCTACATGATGTCGTCCAGTCACCGTTAGGCTTCTGGATAGAGTTCATACTTGGAGAGGATTTCGAGAGAACTTTCCTCAGCCTGTTGGCTTCAGAGTTCTCTTCTAAGTTGTCGCTGAAGTTTTGCCAAGATTCGCGTTTCGCCCTCTTTATGGCCTTCTTGAAAACTTTGAGTGCGTCTTTGTATGGTTGCCAAAGACCTGTTCGTTTAGCTTGATTGAAGAGCCTCCTGCTGTTCTTCCTCAGTGCTGAACCACTGGGGTTTCTTTTTGCCCTTCGGGAGGGTGCTTGGGCTTTGAAAGCAGCATTACAGGCATTTGTCACAATGTTCACTGCTTCATCAATTTTTGACGATGAGTCCAGCTCACCGAGAGAAACAACCTTCGTATTCGAGATGTAATGTCATTGATGTAAACCTCCGTCAAGTTTACAAATCGGGAATGGAATTTCTGTTCTGCATTTTTCATGATTTTGTTGTTGCTTTGCTTCGTCCTCAAGTTATCGAGTTTCTTGTTCAACCTTTCATATTTCTTCTTCACTAGTTTTTTATTATCGGCTTTTATTTTCTCTATTATTTCCATCAAGGTTTGGATTGGTAGATGCTCTGCTAACTGTAGGTGGATGGCCAATAGCTCCGCATTTGTATGTTCCTTTTTGGCGCGCAAGTTTTTTTTTTTTAACTCACATTGGATGTAGTTGTTCTTAGCTCCCCTAACAATTTTCTGACTCGCTGCTGTTTTTGATTTCGGTTTCATTTGTGCGTACTTTGGTATAATATTCATAGCAATACACTGTTTATTAAACCAAATATTGGCGATTGCGTTGTTGATCTGCAGTGAACGTCGTTGGTATACAGTCAATAGTAAGTTGGTTTTTGAATAATAAGCCTGACTGGCATAAATATTTCATTTTGGTTGTTGTTGTTTCCGACAGGGTGGGTGTATGATGTATTTTGGAACGAATTTCCGTCATCCCTTGTCAAATTTGGTTTGGAGACATAATTAATTGCATAAGATTTGCACGGTTCATTCGATTTTCAAAATTGAGGTGTCAAATGAAGGGGCTTGGCTTCTAGATGTGCAGTAAGGATATATTTTTTTATTAGGGTTGCCACCTGCGTTTAAAAATATGATATTTACACCGTTCTCCCGATTTTCAAAAATGAGGTGTCAAATGAAAGGGCTTGGCCTCTAGATGTGCAGTAAGGATACATTTTTTTAATAGGGTTTCCACCTGCGTTTAAAATTATGATATTTACAGCGTTCTCCCGATTTCCAAAAATTAGGTGTCAAATGAAAGGGCTTGGCCTCTAGACGTGCAGAAAGGATATATTTTTTGATAGGGTTGCCACCTTTGTTGAAAAATGATGTTTACACCGTTCTCCCGATTTTCAAATAGAGGTGTCAAATGAAAGGGTTTGGCCTCTGGACGTGCAGTAAGGATATATTTTTTTAATAGGGTTGCCACCTGCGTTTAAAAAAATGATATTTACACCGTTCTCCCGATTTTCAAACATGAGGTGTCAAATGAAAGGGCTTGGCCTCTGGACGTGCAGTAAGGATATATTTTTTTAATAGGGTTGCCACCTGCGTTTAAAAACACGATATTTACATCGTTCTCCTGATTTTCGAAAATGAGGTGTCAAATGAAAGGGCTTGGCCTCTGAACGTGCAGTAAGGATATATTTTTTAATAGGGTTGCCAACTGCGTTTAAAATTATAATATTTACACCGTGCTCCCGATTCTCAAAAATGAGGTGTCAAATGAAAGGGCTTGACCTCTGGATGTGCAGTAAGGTCATATTTTTTTAATAGGGTTGCCACCTGCGTTTAAAAACATGATATTGACACCGTTCTCCCGATTTTCAAAAAGCAGGTGTCAAATGAAAGGGCTTGACCTCTGGATGTGCAGTAAGGTCATATTTTTTTAATAGGGTTGCCACCTGCGTTTAAAAACATGATATTGACACCGTTCTCCCGATTTTCAAAAAGCAGGTGTCAAATGAAAGGGCTTGACCTCTGGATGTGCAGTAAGGTCATATTTTTTTAATAGGGTTGCCACCTGCGTTTAAAAACATGATATTGACACCGTTCTCCCGATTTTCAAAAAGCAGGTGTCAAATGAAAGGGCTTGACCTCTGGATGTGCAGTAAGGTCATATTTTTTTAATAGGGTTGCCACCTGCGTTTAAAATTGTGATATTTACGCCGTTGTCCCGATTTTAAAACATGAGGTGTCAAATGAAATGGCTTGGCCTATGGACCTGCAGTAAGGATACATTTTTTGATAGGGTTGCCACCTTTGTTGAAAAATGATGTTTACACCGTTCTCCCGATTTTCAAATAAAGAGGTGTCAAATGAAAGGGTTTGGCCTCTGGACGTGCAGTAAGGATATATTTTTTTAATAGGGTTCCCACCTCCGTTTAAAAACATGACCATGACCGTTCTCCCAACCATGACCGTTCTCCCAATCTCCAACATGAGGTGTCAAATGAAAGGGCTGGGCTTCTGGACCTGCAGTAAGGATATATTTTTTTAATAAGTTTGCCACCTGCGTTTAAAAACATGATTTTGACACCGTTCTCCCGATTTTCAAAAATCAGGTGTCAAATGAAAGGGCTTGACCTCTGGATGTGTAGTAAGGACATATTTTTTTAATAGGGTTGCCACCTTCGTTTAAAAAGAGGATATTTACACCGGTATCCCGATTTTCAAACATGAGGTGTCAAATGAAATGGCTTGCCCTCTGGACGTGCAGTAAGGATATATTTTTTTAATAGGGTTGCCACCTGCGTTTAAAAACACGATATTCACACCGTTCTCCCGATTTTCAAAAATGAGGCGTAAAATGAAAGGGCTTGGCCTCTAGATGGGCAGTAAGGATATATTTTTTGATAGGGTTGCCACCTTTGTTGAAAAATGATATTTACACCGTTCTACCGATTTTAAAAAATGAGGTGTCAAATGAAAGGGCTTGGCCTCTGAACGTTCAGTAAGGATATATTTTTTTAATAGGGTTGCCAACTGCGTTTAAAATTATGATATTTCCACCGTTCTCCCGATTTTCAAAAATGAGGTGTCAAATGAAAAGTTTCGGCCTTTATATGTAAAATAAGGTTTAATTTTTTCAAATATTGTTTGAAATTTCTTATTAAAGAAATATTTATTTCCACCCTTACATTTATGTATTCGTAAATATGTATGCATTTACATGAAATTACTTAAATTAAAACTCATAAAGATAATTCATATTTTATGTAAATACATGAGTATGTATATTTATTAAATTCTGCACTAAAATTTGTATACGAATATACATATGCATGTAAATAAAAGCTAATTAAACAAATAGTTTTGCTTAGTTGCTATCTTAAACATCTAGTGTTGAAAAATTTAGGAGCTCAAAGTTTAAATTTGTAATTAATACGTTTGACAACGATTTCTTTGAAAGTTTTGTTCGAAGTTTAGTTAATATTGTTGAATGTCCACTGAACGCTCTTTCAACAGAAACTTGTATTGCAGGTATGGCTAGTACAACTTCCATTAATTGTAACATATCGGAATGATCCGATATAATTTTCGACATGAGTCCAAAATATTGCCATCAAATGGCTCCATTTCCCTATCGCAAAGTTAAGCTAGTCTTTCCCTAAAAGCCATTTCTCCTCTTTGTGGTGTTGGACCTTGTGTATTTCTCATTGCGTTCAGCGTCAGTATGTCATATATGCCTTTCGATGTGTAGGGTAGTTCATCTTGGGGAAACGATTGGGTTGGAAGATCTGGAGAACTGTAGCCGTACTGGTCTTCTGATGGCTTACCAATTTTATTTATCATATCACGTGTCCTAATTAAGTGATCCTGCAAATAAAGGAAGAAGTATTTAAAAAAATTGCAAAATCAAAATATTAATAAGCAATATCCAAATCAAGATTAAAAAAAATATCAAAATCCAAATATTAATAATTACTACAGCAGCTTGCTTTTGACCATAGCTTAGAAGGGGCATGTTGTCGAAATTAAAGCGCGAATCCATATAAAGCGCAGCAATGAATGCATTATTTCCCATAAGCGTATCGTTAGTATTTCTCAGAAATCTGTATAGAAAAACAACATTCAACAGCAATATTTGCGGTTCCACCTGCAGATGAGCATAGCCCTCACAATTATTGCAAGTATGTACAAATATTTTTAAACAAACAGCTTTCGCATATGTTGGGTAGACAAATTTCGCTTATGAATAACATCGAAAATTCCTTCTACTTAACATGTATGGAAGAAAATAATAACAACATCGACAAAATTTTTTTCACATGCATACATAGTTGTAGAATGTACATATGTATGTATAAACATCGGCGAAGCCAGAATGAAATTTAGGAGGAGGGGGGGCTCGATCCTATTAAGCTGGCATTTCAGGGTACTATTTTATATATATATAAGGAAAATTTGAAAGTTCTTAATTAAAAAAGTTAAGAATTTATATTGAGGTCGAGGCCGTTTTAAATGAAATTTTTTTTTGTGGAAAAGCAACAATAATTTGAAAAAATGGTAGAAGTGATAGCTATTTCGGAAATCACCACATTTCCTCATCAGACTTCTTTCAGTAGGATTCGAACCCACGATCCCACTGACTCAGCCAGTTGCCTATGCACCGTGCTAAGTACGCCTTGTAAATTATCGTTTGCTTTTTTCCACTATTTTCATTTTTGTTATTTTTTGTTGTGTTTGTTATTTTTTTGGCCTTTATAACAATTATATTCAACAATTTATATTGAGCTCGAGGCCGTTTTAAATGAAAATTTTTATTGTGGACTCGAGCTCAATATAAATTGTTGAATATAATTGTTATAAAGGCCAAAAAAATAACAAAAACAAATAAAAAAGTTAAGGATATATTTTTTTAATAGGGTTGCCACCTGCGTTTAAAAACACGATATTCACACCGTTCTCCCGATTTTCAAAAATGAGGCGTCAAATGAAAGGGCTTGGCCTCTAGATCAGTGCCCGCCAAACACTTTCCTGGGAAACGAACTATATTCGGCCTTTCACATGTACACAATCGGCTTCTTACACGTACACAATCCGAACGTCAACAGAAAGAGTAGCAGAGCAACAAATTTTATTTAGTTGCATGCAAACAATAGGTGAAGCAGGTTGATGACGCATTTCCGTGCATTACCACCAACACATTCTCATTTTTTATTTCATAACTAATACATTCTCATTTTAAGACTTCTCTTTTTGGCGGACACTGCTCTAGATGGGCAGTAAGGATATATTTTTTGATAGGGTTGCCACCTTTGTTAAAAAATGATATTTACACCGATCTCCCGATTTTAAAAAATGAGGTGTCAAATGAAACGGCTTGGCCTCTGAACGTTCAGTAAGGATATATTTTTTTAACAGGGTTGCATACTGCGTTTAAAATTTTGATATTTCCACCGTTCTCCCGATTTTCAAAAATGAGGTGTCAAATGAAAAGGTTCGGTCTTTATATGTAAAATAAGGTTTTATTTTTTCAAATATTGTTTGAAATTTCTTATTAAAGAAATATTTATTTCCGCCCTTACATTTATGTATTCGTAAATATGTATGCATGTACATGAAATTACTTAAATTAAAACTCATAAAGATAATTCATATTTTATGTAAATACATGGTATGTATATTTATTAAATTCTGCACTGAAATTTGTATACGAATATACATATGTATGTAAATAAAAGCTGATTAAAACAAATAGTTTTGCTTAGTTGCTATCTTAAACATCTAGTGTTGAAAAATTTAGGAGCTCAAAGTTTAATTTTGTAATTAATACGTTTGACAGCGGTTTCTTTGAAAGTTTTGTTCGAAGTTTAGTTAATATTGTTGAATGTGCACTGAACGCTCTTTCAACAGAAACTTGTGTTGCAGGTATGGCTAGTACAACTTCCATTAATTGTAACATATCGGAATGATCCGATATAATTTTCGACATGAGTCCAAAATATTGCCATCAAATGGCTCCATTTCCCTATCGCAAAGTTTAGCTAGTCTTTCCTTAAAGGCCATTTCTCTTCTTTGTGGTGTTGGACCTTGTGTATTTCCCATTGCTTTCAGCGTCAGTATGTCATATATGCCTTTCGATGTGTAGGGTAGTTCATTTTGGGGAACGACTGGGTTGGAAAATCTGGAGAACTGTAGCCGTACTGGTCTTCTGATGGCTTACCAATTTTATTTATCATATCACGTGTCCCAATTAAGTGATCCTGCAAATAAAGGAAGAAGTATTTAAAAAAGTTCAGCAATGAATGCATTATTTCCCATAAGCGTATCGTTAGTATTTCTCAGAAATCTTTATAGAAAAACATCATTCAACAGCAATATTTGCGGTTCCACCTGCATATGAGCATAGCCCTCACAATTATTGCAAGTATGTACAAATAGTTTTAAACAAACAGCTTTCGCATATGTTGGGTAGACAAATTTCGCTTATGAATAACAGCGAAAATGCCTTCTACCTAACATGTATGGAAGAAAATAATAACACCATCGACAAAATTTTTTTCACATGCATACATAGTTGTAGAATGTTCATATGTATGTATTAAGCTGGCATTTCAGGGTACTATTTTACATATATATAATGAAAATTTGAAAGTTAGGGGGCCTCGAGCACCCCCTGCCCCTACCTGGCTACGCCCATGTGTACAAATATTGTACATATGTAGGTAGAGATGGATAAATGCACCAAAGTATATACATACACATGCATGTAAAGCAAACGCAATTTTAACTTTGGTAAGAACAACCATCTGCATAGCAATGCCTTAACTAGTTGGTGAAAACAGCATTTACGAAAAATATAAACCCTCTAGCACACCTGTAGGCAAAGACACTTCATTTGACCCCACGTTTTTTAAAACCGGGAAAACGGTGTAATCATTATAACTTTTTGGCAGAAGGCTACCGCATTCAAAAATAAAAGCCTTGGTGCACTTTTAAAGGCCAGGCACTTTCATTTGATACCCCATTTTTGAAAATCGAGAGAACGGTGTAAATATCATGTTTTTAAACGAAGGTGGCAACCCTATAAAAAAAATATATCCTTACTGCACGTTCAGAGGTCAATCCCTTTTATTTGACACCTAATTTTTGAAAATCGGGAGAACGGTGTAAATATCATAATTTTAAACGCAGGTGGCAACCCTATTATAAAATATATACTTACTGCACATTCAGAGGTCAAGCCCTTTCATTTGATACCTCATATTTGAAAATCGGGAGAACAGTGAAAATATCAGGTTTTTAAACGCAGGTGGCAACCCTATTAAAAAATATATCCTTACTACACATCCAGGGACCAAGCCCCTTCATTTGACACCTCATTTTTGAAAATCGGGAGAACGGTGTAAATATTATGTTTTTAAACGCAGGTGGCAACCCTATTAAAAAATATATATCCTTACTGCACGTCCAGAAGCCATGCCCTTTCATTTGACACCTCATTTTTGAGAATCGGGAGCACGGTGTAAATATCATAATTTTAAACGCAGTTGGCAACCCTATTAAAAGATATAGCCTTACTGCACGTTCAGACGCCAAGCCCTTTCATTTGACACCTCATTTGAAAATCGGGAGAACGGTGTCAATATCATGTTTTTAAACGCAGGTGGCAACCCTATTAAAAAATATATCCTTACTACACATCTAGAGACCAATCCCTTTCATTTGACACCTCATTTGAAAATCGGGAGAACGGTGTCAATATCATGTTTTTAAACGCAGGTGGCAAACCTATTAAAAAAATGTATTCTTACTGCAGGTCCCGAGCCCAAGCCATTTCATTTGACACCTCATGTTTTAAAATCGGTACAACGGCGTAAATATCATAATTTTAAACGCAGGTGGCAACCCTATTAAAAAATATATCCTTACTACACATCTAGAGACCAAGCCCTTTCATTTGACACCTCATTTTTGAAAATCGGGAGAACGGTGTAAATATTATGTTTTTAAACGCAGGTGGCAACCCTATTAAAAAATATATATCCTTACTGCACGTCCAGAAGCCATGCCCTTTCATTTGACACCTCATTTTTGAGAATCGGGAGCACGGTGTAAATATCATAATTTTAAACGCAGTTGGCAACCCTATTAAAAAAATATATCCTTACTGCACGTTCAGAGGCCAAGCCCTTTCATTTGACACCTCATTTTTGAAAATCGGAGATCGGTGTCAATATCATATTTTTTAACGCTGGTGGGAATCCCATTAAAAAAATATATCCTTACTGCACGTCCAGAGGCCGAGCCCTTTCATTTGACACCTCATTTTTGAAAATCGAATGAACGGTGCAAATNGGACCAAGCCCCTTCATTTGACACCTCATTTTTGAAAATCGGGAGAACGGTGTAAATATTATGTTTTTAAACGCAGGTGGCAACCCTATTAAAAAATATATCCTTACTACACATCCAGGGACCAAGCCCCTTCATTTGACACCTCATTTTTGAAAATCGGGAGAACGGTGTAAATATTATGTTTTTAAACGCAGGTGGCAACCCTATTAAAAAATATATCCTTACTACACATCCAGGGACCAAGCCCCTTCATTTGACACCTCATTTTTGAAAATCGGGAGAACGGTGTAAATATTATGTTTTTAAACGCAGGTGGCAACCCTATTAAAAAATATATCCTTACTACACATCCAGGGACCAAGCCCCTTCATTTGACACCTCATTTTTGAAAATCGAATGAACGGTGCAAATCTTATGCAATTAACAAAATTGCCTTCGCACAGAATGGTATACCTAGCCACACCAACTTTCCGCGAATATTTGCCGCAGCGTTTACATTCACTTATGAAAGATAACGACAGCAGTGAACCTTCGTGAAGGCATCGCTGTCACTTATAGCTACCCAGCAAAAAACTCACTTACCTCAGAAGTGAACTTGGAATCGAGAAAATGGTTACCAATCGCTTCTACTCTCACTTCCAGAAGGCATTGATTTAACCTAGGCATGTCATTGGCGGTAACGCCTTGCTATTTTACCATTCAGAAGCGGAAGTGAAAGGTCTTGCTGTATTGATGCACCGAGAAACGAATGAAGAATTGCATGCGCTCTCGCTTACTTAGAAACGAACGTACAAAGGCTTCGATTTTGTGGACTGAGAAGCGACCGAAGAATACCTTGATCTTTCCATTGTAGAGAAGTGAACGCAGAAAGCCTTCATTACTAATAAACTGAGAAGCAGCTATAGAAGACCTTGATCTTTTGATTACTGAGAAGCAAACGCAGAAATTATAAAAAAACAAACTTTTATTATTATTTCAATAGTATTTTTTGATCTAATGTTACACATTTATTACAAGTTTCTAAATTGTACTGATAAGGTGCTTGCGTTATCCACAGAGCGCCTGAACTGAATTTAAATTTTAAAAAATCTATCAAAAATTGGGCTTGGAAGCTAGATAATCTATATAAGCTAGATAATATATAATAAGTGCACAAAATGCGTCTAATCGGGAATATGTAGCTGCCAAACTGGATTTTTGGTAGATTTTTTTAGAATAAGTCAAAATTATTTTTTTTAAACTAATAAAAATGATTTTTTTGCAAAAAGCTATCCACTGATTTTTTTAATTTTGTTATAAAATAAATTAGAAAAAATCTAGATTCAGAATACACAAAGCCATTTTTAGTAATCGAAATTTTCCTTTAAATTCAGTTGAGGCGCATCTTGTATACAGTCAATCAATAAAGTTTAGTTACAGAGAGTTTTTGGCAATACGGGCAATTGTTTTTTAAATAATTTATCTATCGCTAACTTTTTCCCGTATTGAAAAAAACTCTCTGTACCTAAACTTTATTGATTGAATGTATATTGAAAAATAATACAAAATATAGGAAATATTCAGTCTTGCAAATTTGATAGGCTTACATACTATACATGTATGTGATAACACAGTGCTAAAAATACAAAAATGTTTGGAATACCACATTGTCACTATAGCATCGTGTAATTAAACAAATTAAAACTACATAAAAAATAATTCATACGCTGTTGAAACACTTGTGCAGTGTTGCAAATTGTAAAATAAACCAAATAATAGTTGCGTTCCAGAAAACACTGCGTTGTAATTATGTATAAGCGCACCACATATTGACAAGTGTAAGCAACTCATTTTTTTGTTATTTAACTTATTTTGTTATAGGAATATAGTTTAGTCTTTAACAAAAACCGCATAAATTCAAAATTCGAACTTTGGGCAATATTTTAAAAAGAATCAACCAACTTTCGTAAAAACTTCGGGCGTTTTAATAATATTTCAGAGAAATATTTTGAGTATGCACTTTTGTAGCCCATATAGTGGTGGTAAATAAAGTGCATGTTCGAAGTGGCTTAAAAAGCGCATTGACTTCTGGATATTTTTTTTTTGCTTATGGGCCTCTCAAAATATTTCTCCGAAATCTAAATAAAACGCTCGACGTTTTTACGAAAGTGGGTTCATTCTTTTTAAAATATTGCACAAAGTTTCAATTTAGGATTTATACGGTTTTTGTTAAATACTAAACTACATATATGAAAACAAATTTTAAACTTAAAGTGAATTCAGTCAATTGGAAAAAAATTCATTAGTAAGATAACATAAATAAAGTAAACTAATAAATAATGTTTACTCCGAACTATATGATTCTTCGTTTTCTTCGTCTTCTTCAATTTCCTCTTTCTCGTTGTTTTTATTGTGCTGAAGTTTTCTCCTTAGAGTATTGGCTTTATGGTACTTATTTTTCACAGCTTTCAAACCAAATTTAAGATCTGCCTCGAATTCTTTTTGGTCTTTCCCCAGCTTTTGTGAAGCTCCTATTAAATAAAAAATATAGATCATATTATCAGAGGAGTATATACATACCTAGGAACATATATACATACAAACACTCGCTCCATTATACCTGCGTACACCCTTGTTTGTTAAACATTCACAATGTTTTGCAAGTTATAATTTTTTTGATATTTTTTTACAAAAATACGGATCATGCTGCAAACAAAACCAAAGTTTCAAAGTGTATACAAAATTAAGGAAAATTTAATGAATTTTCATCGAAATTTTAAACTTTTTACTCAGCTTTTTTGAGAAAATTTCTGGTATGCAGTTTTATAGCCCATTTTAGTATAATAAAGTGCAAGTTTCAAGTGACTCGAAAATACCGTTGATTTTTGACAATTGTTTTTGTTGACGATGCTAGGCATTCTCTTCCATATAAAAAATACTTCGCTCATACCTTGTATGGAGAAAAATGCCTAGAGCCGTCAGCAAAAAAAAAATATTAAAAATCAAAAGTATTTTCAAGCCACTTGAAACTTGCACTTTATTATACCAAAATTGAATGGGCTATGAAACTGCATACCAGAAATTGTCTCAAAAAAGCTGAGTAAAAAGTTTAAAATTTCGATGAAAATTCATTAATTTTTCCTTAATTTTGTATATAGCTTGCAAAACATTGTGTTTAAAAAAATAAGGGTGTACGCAGATATAATGGAGCGAGCGCACGTATGCATTATATAGAATATATATAAAGAAGGTACTTACGAAATAAAATATCCATCAGCTTTGGATACGCTTTTAAAGATTTTTTCCGCTGCCTTCCCTCAAAATTGTAATTCATTACAATTTTCTCAGCAAAAATTGAGCGTATGTTGGATTTTAGTCCCCCAGATTTAATTAAATTAAATACGCTAGAAATCTAAATAAAGACAGGACTAAAATTAATGTAAAATTATTTAAATTAAATATTATACCATTTGATCGTGACTTTCTGCGGTGATTGAATCTTCTACGTCATCCAAATCATGTTGGATTGTTATAGGGAAAATTGCAGAATACTTATCGCTTGGAAATAAGTCTTGCGCCACCTTTTTTAATAGTACGACTTGCTCAGATAAGACGTTTTTCAGTACCTCCATGTCGTTTTTATTGGAATCTGTAAAATAAACAGCATATTGAGTTAAAGACATAACTTATTTCTGTTATTTGTGTGGGGTGTGTGTGTGTGGATGTGGAACATTACATTAAAGTCAAACTATCGACTTAAGCTGTAGTGAGTGGATATGTTCTTACATTTCGTTTATTATGATAGATACCTTTCATTGCAGCTATTTCCGAGTTTAAGTTTTCCAACATAAAGTTTTTCTCCATGACTGTATTTGCCTGGTTTGTTCCAATAGTGATTCTGAAATTATTGTAAAATAAGTATATGTACACACATACATATCGAGGGCTTATATTCAATACCCTCTATCTGCACTTCTAACAAATTAAATTGCAAAGTCAGAATTAACACCAGTGATGACAGGTAAGTACCAAATGTCTTCTAACATCACAAAGTAGTTTTTGTGAGAATTGCCGATATTGGGTATTGATATGTAGATATGATAAGAATTTAAATATCAAAAACGTTCTTACCTTGTAACTCAGCAAATTATTTCGTCAATTTTTTAATTTCAGCCATATTATGCGTTTGCTTGTAATATCAATCAGTCAATCTCAATTTATTTAAAGTTATATTCATTAATTTTTAATAATATATATGTATTATATATATCGCACATTTGTTGCAAGAGTGTCATAATCAAAAACTCTTGCAGGAAATTTGAAATATGTTTATAAGAATTATATGTAGCTGTGCACTAATGGTAACAAAATAATATTTTCTTTAAACGGTAGACCTACTAATTTGCAGTGAATATCTTGTATATTATATATATCTTCTGGGCCACAGCTTGCAGTACTTACGACACTGATTCCAAGGTCCCAGGAAGGAACAGGTGTTGCGAAAAAGTCTTTTGGATGCAGAAATTCCCTCGAATTACAACTTTATAGCTTACATTGTTGAGTGAAATACCATCAACCGATAGTCCCTTGATTTCCTCTACAAAATCCTGAAGGTAAACTTCAATATTATAAGGCTTCTTTTTACCAACGTAGCATCCAATTAAAAACACTGTTTTACACCTAATATTGGCAACTCGACCCAAAATTGGCCACAAAGTAACCTGCGAGCTCTTAAACAAGGGTAAACCGTCAATTCCTATATGTAATTGAACTGCAGTTGGATTTTCCTGAAGAATTTCATTTGCTAATTTTTTCAATTGTATTTTTACGCCAATATGGAAGCGGTGGGCGCTACACATTTTTCGGGGTGATCTAACAAAGACCCAACACTTAGAGGCACATTCAGGTTTTCGCTTTTTAAAATATTTAATAAGCTCGCGCAACAACGAAACGAAGGTGTAAATTCCTGGAACCAATATTTTAGCTTGGATTCAAGCGTCTTCGGCTCCAATTCTACAATTCTATTCTCACCATTTACACTCTCACTACCAGATTCAGCTATTCTTCTCGCATTTTCACTATTTTCATTTCCCATTAGTACACAGCACATATTTTTCCAACGATTTTCATCAATTTTTTTATTAATTTCACTTTTTTGTTTTTTTACTAAACGTTTAAGATGACGCTTGCTAATCATTTTTACCTTTTTGTTATTTGCACAAGACTCGCGATGTAACTGCACCGAATTCGCAAATACTAATGACGCTGCGCATAGTTCTTACGCACCGAGCAATGTTGATGAGGGTGGCCAACTTATTGAATAGCACGATGAAAATTTTAAAGTGGAGGATTATGACATTTGTCGACATATCCATGTATAATGCAAACATTTTTAAGCAAATTATACGTAATATAAATTTTAGTTGGTTAAGATATTTTATATAATTTTTATATGAACATCTTACGATGATAATTAGTGAAAAAATTTATGTATGTACATATGTATGAAACTGAAATTTTTCAAATAACAAAAATTTCATTTAGAAAGTCTTAAAAAATTATTATTTTTTAAAAATTTCTCATTGTTTTGCGTATGTTAAGTATTTTTAAAATCTGATGATAGGCTTATTTTTAACATTTCTATGTATTTCGACTTTTCCTTCGCTGAAGTTTGCCTCATTTTTTGTGCACTGGATTCGTCGCTTAAATTTGTGTTAACAACTTCATACAAATTTTGGCAGGGAGCTAACGAGTGGGTAAATTAGCATGGTTTAGGGGCATTTCATATTTAGACGAATACACTGAATATTTCCTAGCATAGAATATAAGTTGGCAACAATTACAGTCGAAGTTTCTATCAAAGTAGCGTTATTTTAAAACAACAAATTGTGTTTGAGAGCAACGAACGGCGATATTGGTATACATAAAATATACACATGTGCAGATATTCCACTCTGCCTCCTGAGCAATGAATGAAGAAGGGAACGATATTCTCCGATAGATATTCCACTCTGCCTTCTAAGCATGAATGAAGAAGCGAACGATATTTCTCCATTCCAAGGCAAGGCATTCTAACATCGATTGCATTCCGAAGCGGTGCAAAATTTTTTGCTGGGTACATATATGAACGCTGTTTGGGCCACCAATACATACGCGTACGAACAAAAGCGGAAAGTTTTTATACCTATTATTCGCGAACGCGAACTATCTGGACTGGTTTTATGTTTCTCGTTCGCGAAGGAGAATTAATACAGAATATTTGATATGTTCACCTTCGCGTATAAAATCATAAATGTATGTTCGCGAACGTTCATATATGAATATTTCCGAACCCTTCTTTAAATGGAATTTGCTAAAATATATACCATATTTTAATACAAAATCAACAAAAAAATTGTATCATGTAAAACATTGCGAATATTAACAAAAGAGCCGTACGCTCAATTTTGGGAGTAACTGTATATTATTCTGATTTTCTAGAAAGGTTTGGTATCTTACCTTTATAATTGTAAAACATAGAACCAGAATTCGGGGGGCATGTTAATGCCACATCCTTTCCAACGGTGCCAACGCAATTAGGTAGATCCCACATGATTCTGAAGTCCTCTGCAATTTCTTCCATTCGGTGGCGAAATATATACATACATAGTTGGCTTAAGTCGTCCCATATCGCCTGGCAAGTTTCCAATTCGTGGGACTATTGACACGGAGATTTTGAATGTTAAGGATAGATATTGCTTGCTGCAGCCGCGAGCCAAATATCTAAATTGATTTCATTAGTACATACTGTTTGCGTGCTACAATTTCTTGCAATGGCTAACTTCGCGGAATTCTTCTCCAATTTTGGCTTCAATAAACTATGGAAACAGTCAGGGCTCATCTTTGTAGCAATCGAAAACATTTCCACATCGCTCTTTATCTGGTTGAACGACGAGGCAAAAAGTCCACTTATGTCCCTCTCCAAAAACAGTTCACGCACCCAGAAGCGCTTCTTTCGTTGCAACGACAAATTCGCTAAAGACATTGAATTCATTCTCCATTGTGGCACACAAATCACCTCACTTCAAAATTCTTAGATATTTTTATTTTATGATTTTATAGACGCAATGTCGAACGTATAGTGTGTAACTTGACGCATAAGCACCGTTGACGCTGTCATTGACGGTGTCGGTGACGGTGACGCAATGCACGTTATGTACTTTCACTTTAAGGGTTATGATCCCTAAGCGCGTCCGAAGGCCGCCTACGCTGAAAGAAGTTCTGCCTAAATATACATCCGCCCCTCGCAACATACAAGGAAGAATTCTACTTAACAAGGGTGATAATCCCTAAGCGCGGCCAAAGGCCGCCTACTCAGAAAGAAATTCTACGCAAAATTACTTCCGCCGCACAGTGTACTATTTCCATTTTCTATAAGATATTTATTCAATTATTTTATATCGCTAAATTTCGAAACAGCAACAAAAATGCATTTGGAAATGCTTAGTAAAGACGAAATAGTAACAAAAAGAAAATTTATATCAAGGTGTATGGCGGGAGAGGATTTGATTTGGAAAATTGCCAAGCGCAATAATATTTATACTTGTATATTTGAAACTGAATTTCAATGTTTAAGTTGTTGCTATTTTGCGATTTATGCAACAATTGTTAAAATACCATTTTGGTCTTATTTGTTTGTATCTATGTCCTTTTTTATGCATATACATTTTTGGGATTTTAGAAAACTGAGGGCTGAGTATTTCATGTTAAAGTAAAACGAGGTTAACTTACATTAATGTTTTGCAATTTATTTATTTCATTAGACAGGCAAACTCGTTATCCGCAATTATTCGATAAAGTTTGAATCTCAGTTTATTTGCCACTCCTCCTTAACTTTAAACACCACAACTTTAGCTGCTGGAAAGTGCTGGTTTGGATGAAATATTCTTTTTTCAAGCGTGCTAGGAATTTCATTTTCTTCGAGTAATTCATTTGCATTTGATTTCGACCGAAACAAATTTTTGTATTTTTGCTTTTGAATAGGGAAAGCTTGATTCATTTCCTTTCCAATGGGACCTTTTTTGTAAATAGGACAAGAAATATCAAAGAACGTAAATCTACAAGAAGAGACAACACGTTATAGTTGTAGCGAGTGTTAACATCAGGAGAGCGCCTTCTCTTTTGCCAAAATACGTTTTTTGATTGGATGAAAAGAGAAGGCAGGCTACAATTATAACGTGCTGTCTCTTTTTGTAGATTCACGTTCTTTGAAAATATTTAACTTATAAGAGAACTCGGTTGACCCAACTTGACATTTTATCGATATTTGCCCAGCCCATAATTAAAAAACATATATATTTTTAAGTCCATTTCTGTCAGTTTAAAATTCCTTGCTGTAAGGAAATTCTAAATATAAATTTTTGGCATTTTAGCTTTTGTAGTTAATTAATATTTCAGATTTTGCCTTCTTTTGACCGATTTGTCTCTAAATGACCCATTTTTTTGTAAAAAAGCTTCGCCTATCTTATATCGTACCTTGTGCAATATTTAATTAATTTATCTTCAATAGTTATCGAAATACAGAATTAAAAGCAGTTATATTGGCCAAAATCTTACACTATGCGCCGCTCTTTTCCGGCAACACAGAAAGGAGAAGTCTACTTAGTTAGAGCACGGCCAAAGACCGCCTACGCAGAAAGAAGTTCATTTTTTGATTTCGCTTTACAACTTACAGGCTTACAACTATTTCGGTTTTTCTCATATGCATTATTTCGGTTGTCAACCGAAACTGGGCATGTATGCATTACTTCACTTTTCTCATATGCTTTACTTCGGTTTTAAGCCGAAACTGTGCACGCATTCGCATTTCGGTTTTTTCTTACATGCATTATTGCGGATTTCAACCGAAACTGTTCATGTATGAATTTTTTCGGTTTTCTTTTCATACGCATTATTTCGGTTTTCAACCGAAACTTTGTATGTATAAATTAGAGCTTTCAAACTATCGATAGTGGGGCCACTCGATAGTTTGCGATAGTTTAGCTGCACTATCGATACTATCGCTACTATGGAAACTTGTTTTATTATAGTTGCGTTCCTTATCTCCCAGAAATAGTCAGAAAAAGCGCGAAGTAGTCAGATTTAGTCCAAAAAGCGTTCCTTAACTCGAAAATTACAGCAAAAATATGAGAGCAACACTCAGTGAGAGTGACTCTCTTCAGTCCGAAGTAGTGAGATTTAGTCAGAAGAATTTTTGCTGGCAAAATCTTGAAAAGTGTCAAACTCAACTGAATTTAAATTACACTTCTTCTTTTTGGCGCTGTAACCGCCTAAGCGATTTTGGCCGAGTTCAGCAAAGCACGCCAGTCGTTTCTCCTCTGTGCCAACTGACGCCAATTGGAAACGCCAAGTGAAGCCAAGTCCTTCTCCACCTGATCTTTCCATCGCAGTGGGGGCCTCCCTCTTCCTCTGCTACCACCAGCGGGTTCCGAGTTGAATACTTTCAGAGCTGGAGCGTCGGTGTCCATTCGAACGACATGACCAAGCCAGCGGAGCCGCTGTATTTTAATTCGCTGCACTATGTCCATATCGTTGTAAAGCTCATACAGCTCATCGTTCCATCGTCTGCGGTACTCGCCGTCGCCAACGCGTAAAGGACCGTAAATCTTCCGCAAAATCTTTCTCTCAAACACCCCAAGAGCCGCCTCATCGGATGTTGTCATTGTCCATGCTTCTGCGCCATATACCAGCACGGGCATGATGAGTGACTTATAGAGCGTGGTTTTCGTACGTCGAGAGAGGACTTTACTCCTGAATTGCCTACTCAGTCCCAAGTAGCACTTGTTGGCAAGAGTGATTCTACGTGTAGTCTCAAATGTAGTTTTATTAAAAGAATTTTTTATTAACAAAACTTAATTTATTTTTATAATGTTAGCAATTCGAGAAAAGTTTGAATAATAAAAATTTTCTATTTGATTGACGAACTACAAAAATCACATAAATCTAAAATTTCCAAAATTACAAAGTTGAAATGAACACAGTACAATAAAAGGTAATAACACAAATACAAACCCTACAATACTCCCCCTTCTAGAGAATTAATGTTATATAAATTAAAAGTAACTCGTTTCTTATTTGATGTTGTGTTATTCATTGTATTAGTGTTTGTTTCTGGTATTAGTTCTGTTTCAATGATTGCCGGTTTTAGTCTGTCTATTGGAATTGTTTTAACCTCATTATCTACTTCAAGTTTGAAACATTTTTTGTTTTTTTCAACAACCTTATAAGGTCCTTCGTATGGTTGTTGCAATGATCTTTTATTAATAACACGCATAAAAACAAATTTACAAGTCTCCAAATCCTTTGGTATATATACACCAGTATCAGAATTTTGATTATGCCTTAAATTTGATTTAACATTTTTAAAATGTTCCCGTAAATTACCTAAAACTTCAATTGGGGAAAATTTTTCTTCAGATGGAACAACAAGTTCACCGGGTAGGCGTAAATTTTGCCCAAAAACCATCTCAGATGATGTGGCTGAAATACTTTCTTTATACATCGATCGTAAACCCAGAAGTATTATCGGCAGCTCATCATACCAATTGTTGATTCCATTTCTAGCCATTATCGTAGCTTTTAACTGCCTGTGAAACCGTTCTACCATACCATTCCCTTGAGGATGATATGCAGAAGTTGTAACGTGATGACTACCAAGCAATTTTGTTAGTTCCGAAAACAATTTTGACATAAACTGAGTACCCTGATCTGTAGTGATTTTTAACGGTACCCCAAAACGTGAAACATATTCTCTAAAAAATTTATTTGCAACCACTGCCGCTGAAATGTCCTTTAATGCATATGCCTCGGGCCAACGCGTGAACCTGTCAACTATTGTAAAAATGTAACGATGTCCTTTCGATACAGGAAGAGGTCCAACAATATCTAAATGAATATGATCAAATCTACTTTTGGGAATCGGAATTTTAATTACTGGAGATTTAGTGTGACGATTAACCTTCGATTTTTGACAATTTATACATTCTTTTGACCAAATATTAATTTCTTTGTGCATTTTTGGCCAATAGTACTTTTTAATAATTATACGACGTGTAGCTTTTGTACCAGGATGTGTAATGCCATGTAACATATTAAACACTGTCTTGCGTAAACAATTTGGAACAAATGGCCTAGGATTCTCACCTGTCATTTCACACCAAATATTAAATTTTAAAAGTGGAATTTGAATTAATTTAAGGTTATGTGATGTGTCTCCAGATTTTAATGTGTTTAGTTCCTCGTCCTGTTCTTGTTCATTTTGTAAAACTTTAAAATTCAGTTCTGTACCCTTAATTGCATCACCTTCGAAAGCTCGAGATAATGTGGCAGCTATAATGTTCTCCTGTCCTTTAATATATCGTATGTCATTAGTAAATTGTGCAATGAATTCCATATGTCTAGTTTGTCTCGGACTACGTTCGGTTTTTGAACTCAAAGCATA
>NW_016158494.1:120145-129355 GCF_001687245.7 Rhagoletis zephyria
GTTTCGCAACCAAATACACGTTTATATAGCGAGCCGCTTGCTCCAAGCAGACACCCGCTTGCAGCCGCACCTACTGGTGAACAGACGCTGCAGACTTCAGTGAGCCCTTAAACCGAATAAGTCAGAGTGGCCCCACCGAAGCTCCCTCTCTTTCTGCCGTGACCCAAGGCTCCACTCGGATTGGTTACCGCATCTCGCACATGGGTTGCTCACGTTGCCCAGAGTGCGCGAACGAGGACGCAAGAGTCGGGATTGAGTATAGCCATGCAACTGTAACTGCATACCCAGCGCAATGACTATACCCCATTGCACTCCATTTAAATTACACACTCATTTATAAAAACGCTTTGACAATTTTCTTGCTTTTCTATCCCAATGTTTTTGAGCATTTATTTTTTTAGTCAAACACTTAATACTAAAGTATATTAGACATAAAAAAGTTTAATTCTACTATGTATATTTACATCAGAGCTTAACTTTAATAATTTAGCTATTAAATTTTACTTCCACTTTCTTTATGTCAATAAGGAATTCTGGTTTAGGTGTTATCAGACCACCATTTGAAATTTCGTCTATCCGTCGATATGCGTGGGTGATTTTCACTTCATATTTGGTATGATAACTCCTGCACATGGGAACAAACGCGTCCGCTTCGAAATACTCAGCTGCGATGGGCAACAAATAAAGTCACTAGCACTAAAATGGTTTTCGCGCACACGTGAAGAGTCTCCTAATAACACATCGCAGCAATTTGCTCACCGTTGTCGCCCCACTTGACAATTCGGAGCTTTTAAATAACGCAAAAGTTGGTTGTCCTGGCTCTTGGCAAACACAACGCACCACCCGTAATTCCTTTTCATTTTATTATGTATTTAAAATCAGTCGCACAGCTCTCAATTGATAATTTAAATTAAAAAAAAATACAAAATTTTGAATACTAAATTAAGTACGGTTAAGAATTGACATTTCAGTCGCAGTTCAAAGGAGAGAAAAGTTGAAATCACTTCTACCTTCTTATGCCTTGGCTACGCTTACCACAGGAAGAACTCCTTTCCTCAAAAATACTGTGGTCAGCGTAGCTGGAGTTGCACCTACGAGCGCTATTTCTTGTTGAAAAAAGTACATCGACGTCGACGTCGAAAACCATAATAAGGCCGAATATTATTTACAAAAACTCGAAACAAATCTGTATTATTTCATCAAGAAGCTTAGTTTTAAACTTGTGTAATTATGTATGTATGTATACATATCATAACCGCAGAACTCCACAAGCAAACACCGATGGCCTACCAACTGTCATTTTGACGACTTATATGATTGGAAGTTTTTGTGTGTGGGCATTTTGATGTTTTGAAATAAGCACTTGCCGCATGACTCCACCGAAGAACATTCTCTTAATTTCGGTGATTAAATACATTTAAATCTTTAAAAAAAACTTACAGAATAATTTCCTAAAACGTAATCATAAATAATCCAATAGGGAATGATTGAAATTTTTATTGTATATCAAAATTTAATCGATGTTACCACCAGCACGCTTTCTTTCAAATGAAAATATGGCTGTAAAACTATCAAATTGCCTGAAATAGGCGTTCACCATTGGACATGAGTGTCTTCCTGTGGAGACGGGGCCTAAGAAATCCATTTTTGTTATATAACATAAAAGAATCAATGTTGCAAACACAAAAATATTTGACAAATTTAATGGTGCATTTACATGGTATGAATCTGTTCATAAGCGGTATGAATTTTCCTATAAAAGAAGCACCAACTCTATGAAGAAATGAATGAAAGCGATATATATTTAACAGTTTTGACTTGTATACTTGACAATATTTCTTTTGTAAACAACAAATAAAAAAATTGTATTTTGTGCTAGCTTCGAAACTAGAAGCTTATTTGTTTGTTAAATGTGCTTTAAAAGGGACCTACTGCCAATAAAGCCTTGTGGATTGCTACAGTTTTTTGTTCAGAATTTTTTGTTTACGAAACGTTTGGCATAAGTTGAAATCATACGGATACCGTTTTCTTCCGTTTCTCAGTGGATTTTATACAAATGCAAAACCTCGTATGTGAAGTTACCTAAATTTTATAGGAGAAAGTGAAACTTGTCCTAATTAAAAACGGTTCTCTCTTTTAAACTTAATAATCTTCTCTCCTTATGTCTAAGTATCGATATTTTATTATAAATGGCTAAGGGCTTGATGTCAGGAGCTTCCCATGACCAAATATCTGTTTTTGGCACAAATTTCAGTTCCGAGGTTTTGCAGAACCACGATACGCGCCTTTGTACTTTAAACGACGATATACATATTGGCGCTTGAACAATAGGCTCAGCGTAATGCTCTACAGCAGCCGCCGCTACATTTACATATATTGCTGGTATATTCAAAATACTATTCCGAACTTCGGAGTGTATATATGTAATATAAAAAATAATGAGAGGTACTATAAGAAAATGTACCCAAAATTCTGGAGCAAATGAAAAAATGCTCATTAAAAACAGTTCACATGTATAAATTAAAAGATATAACTTAATAGGTTACAGCGCTAAACTAAAGGAAAAGTTAGAAAAAATAGCAATTCGGTGTGAAAGAAATAAAAGACCATAAAATGTTTGTTTGTTTCGTTAATTCTCTGAACCTTTTAAGATATGACACTCCATTGTTTGCAGCAGTTTGCAAATATACACTTACGGCCGGTTGCTCAATCCCCGGTTAAACATCGTTATCGACGTTACCGACACCGTATTATATACATGGATTCGAAAACGTCGATAACGATAATAACCGATGATTAGTGTCAACCAGGCTTTGAGCAACAGGCCCTAATTGTTCTAAAATCGCAAACATTTTCGTGGGATGTTTTTCTTTGATTTTGTATTGAAAACACATTACGATCATATTGTACCGAAATAAGTGCGGTATCCCTGAATTTTGTAAAAGCCAGAAAGAAGCATAAACTGTTTGAAAAAATGAAAGGGAGAAGTATACATGCCTTCTATAATTTTGACTTATATGTATATTTGGCAATTCTTTGTGTAAAAAACAAAAAATACACAATGGGCACGTTCAGAAGGCGCAACAGCTCAGTAACTGTTGCGATTGCACCTTCTGAACGCGTTGTTTTGTACTTCTGATCAACTGAACAGTTGCGTGTTAGATGATCGTTATATTTTTCTGATCATTTGAGACAACATGTTGTGTGTTTTGAATTTAACAGATAATGTATCAAGCCGTTCAGAAGACGCATTACTATCACTGATTTTTTAGCAGCGGTTGCGCTCAACTGCTGCGCCTTCTGAACCTACCCATTTTCATTTCTTTGCCAGCTTGGAAAATATAGGCTTATTTTTACTTAAATGTGATATAAAGCTCATTAAAATGTTCTGTAATGTCTTGTTTTTAAGTTTGTTATCATAGTGCTTTGTATTTTGATTGTTCACTATACGTGAGTTGCTTCTATTGAAAAAGTTCTAGTACAAAGAATTTCTTTGTTTTGAATTTGTTTGTTTATTGTTTTTAATTTTTAAAATTCATACTTTTGACATGTATGTGAATGGCGGAGTTACCGCGTTCCTCCTTTTCGGTGGGTTTTTATATCAAAAAGGCATCAAAATGTGAAAAAACCTCCTTGGTCTTTCTGCATCTGTTAAGCTTTTTATGAGAAGATGTATGAAAATCCAACTTGCTATAATTTCATATGCTTAACAGTATCCCAACAGGATGTTTACAGTATCTCCCCATAACTTTTCATATGAAAAAATCGATTATATGCATCCCACTCGATATCATTGAATTCCTCATAAGAACATGTAGTCCCTTTATTTTAGCGTATCAACAGTTCATATGGCTTCATACCATGTAAATGCACCATAAGGCTGGATTTGTTTTATGAAGGGATCAGTTCAATAGTTATAACTATTAAACATTAAATTGCATATTTTAAAAATCACAATAGCCATTTGTTTTTGCCAAGATTTAGGGCTGTTTTCCAAAATAAACTATAGGTTTACAAGTAACCAATAGTCATTGCATATTTTAAAAATCACAATAGCCATTTGTTTTTGCCAAGATTTAGGGCTGTTTTCCAAAATAAACTATAGGTTTGTATAGTAACCAATAGTCAGTTCTACCCAATTATTCTAGAACCCGAATTTTCGTAATTCGTAATTCGTAGCTACGCTACGAAAAACGAAAAATCCACATGCTGCAACCCTTGCGGAAACATGTGCAGCATTGCCAGCTATCAGTTGTTTTTCGAAAATAGCTGAATGAAGGAAAACAAAGTTGAAAGGAATTAAAATAAATAATATAAAAAAAACTTTTTAATATACAACGCTTTTATAAATGGACTAAAAAGTTGAAAATAATACTTCTCAGTCCCATAGAATTTGTTTTGATAACTTTTGATTTTGAAATTTTAGCAAAAGTCATTATAAACAATCTATGAAATTGAAAATGAAAAACGTGGAGCGCATGCAATACAAAGCATTCGATTTAATTGACAATAGTCAAACTACATAACGTAGACCTAAAATTTCTACAGCGAAAGTAGAACTTTGAAATCGATTTTAAGCGGTCGTTATTCATATACCCACATACATACATACATATATTACTTTTCATATCAATTCAAGTGTATTACATGCGCCCCACGCTTTTCATTTTCAATTTCATAGATTGTTTATAATGACTTTTGCTAAAATTTCAAAATCAAAAGTTATCAAAACAAATTCTATGGGACTGAGAAATATTATTTTCTACTTTTTAGTCCATTTATAAAAGCGTTGTATATTAAAAAGTTTTTTTTATATTATTTATTTTCTCCTTTTTAGTCCTGTATGAATAAAAGTTTGCAATAGATATTAAAATAATTCAACGATATTAATAGAAAGGTGCACACACATGCATTTACATATGTATGTACATACGAACGAGCACCAATTAATTTTATTTAAAGAATTGACGTGTCGTCTATTTCCGGTGTAGCAAACGGCGACATCTAGATGTCATCTACCTCGCCCTATTCACTACAGCTATCGCCCTATGCACTACTTCACTACAGATGTCGCCCTATTCACTATGCTTTTTTATAGGAGCTTTTCAAAGCTTTGCTTTATGGTGTCGGACACACAACATTTGAAAGCTTCTGGATCCACAACATTGCAAGTTAATAAAAGCGTTGTAAAAAACACTCATCATGTGCTTGTGTATTGTAAAATGGGTTACTTTTACATATTTTGAGGATAAGTATGGATTCTGATTCATTTGCAACTATAGCAGCAGAGTAAGCGGATGTCGGGCATAATAACCATGGGCGCATCTATGTCAGCTTCTGGTTGAATTGTTGAACCACAAGCCAGAACTCCTCCTATGCCTGAAGGTCTGGTTCTCAATCCAGTTAATGCAATAACAGCTTCTTCCAAGCCATTGAAAACATGCACTTTGTTAAGTCCACCACCTGTTGCGCTTGCTTCTGCCTTCGGCCGCACTCAGGGATTATAACCCTTACTAAGTAGAATTCTCCTTTCTGTGTTGCGGGGAAGAAGGGCTTCCGCATGTCAAAGGTATACAACATTTCTTGTGCATATCACTCCGGCTACGTCGTCCACAGTATTTTTGCGCAGAACCCACGTCGAAATTTGCAAAAAAGTGCATAGTGCAAACTGAGTTTATTAATAAGCTAGTGGTAGGAAATTTGAAACATTTATCTTAAATAAAATTTGAATCTTTTGATTACTCGTATATGTTAAAGTTTTTGGATTCGGGTTATGTGTTTGGACACAACAACCGAAAATCGTTGTACATTAACTAAACCGGACCCAAGTTTCTCGATAAGGGGCAACAAATATATATAGAAATATACGTATATGCGAAAGGCAAATTTATGTGGTGGTGTTCATTACCAATATTTCTTGCAAACACACATCGATTTACATCTTTTATTTCGACTCCGACACAGAATTGTTTTCGTACAAAATTACGCAAAAAAGCTTACTCGTTCGTTTTTAGGCATGCCATTGTTACGAATTTCGAAAGTTCGAAAATACGATTCGGATTGCAGCATACTATTTCTACGATTCGTAGCAAAATCCGAATACGAAAGAGTTGCAGAATAGGGGTGTTAATTTGTACTCGAACCTGCAAATTTTTACTGGAAAAGTGTATGATACTAGAAAAAATTAGCTAGCAGAAGAAGAAGAAGCATAAATGTCAAAAGCCGCTATTTCTCGAATTGGTTAAGCATAAACAAAGGTAAAATGAGTGGAAATCAAAATATTAATGATGTACTCGACTGTGTAATTGCTTGTGTGTAAAGCAAGGAGTTTAAAACTGATTTATAAATAGTAAAATGTTTACAGCAGAATGTCAAAACGGAGCAACAACTATTCACTTGCAAGTTTTTACTAGTTTTGTGCTCAGTAACTTCTTCTGCTAGTTTTCTCTTCTTCTCGATTTTACGGTCTATTTTTCTTTTACGCTCTAGCTGCAATGTTTAACTGGAGGAGTTACTTTACAAATTTCTTTCTTTAAAAGATTGTAAAATATTCAGAACAGGAAATAATCATGCATAACAACCATCGAATGATAGCAGCTTTTATCATTCAGTCCATGGTTTATCCACATACATATAATGTCCTTTTTTAAAATACATATGTGCCCATTTTTGCGCGGCCACCCTTTAGAATCGGTTTTTATTTGTAAAAAACGATATTCTTATTTCCCAATACCAGGCGCTCATATATGTGAAGTAACAAGTTTTCTATTTCTACGTACAAAATTGTTTGTATAAATTTTTTAATTTCCAAAATTCTACTTTGTAAAGTTCAAAAGCTTCTACAAAAAAAAATAATTTAAAAGTTCTAAAAACAAATTTATACGTATGGAAAGCTTGCTACTTCATATGTATGAGCGCCTGGTATTGGGAAATAAAAATATCTCTTTGTACCATATATGTAATACTTCTATATTGGCAGTAAGCTAACTTCTCAATGTGTAAGCATTCCGAAATCAAAGCGAGACAGTCTAGTACCGTTTTTGTCAATGTATTGTGTACTTGAGTGCCGTTTTTGTATATGTGTTGTGTACATGTTTATTTATAAACGTATGTGTTCCTTTTCTTTCGTACGTGTTTATTGATATATCTGTACTGTAGTGTTTTCGGACGGTACAAGCTCTTACTGCCAATATTGGAGTATTACATATATGCTTTGTACAAATAAAAATTTAGTTCGTTACATAAAATTTATCGCAAGTTTCCTTCAAATACATGCAGTTGGTTTTAAAAATCATTGACTGAATATCTAAAGCTGGTACGCATTTTTGGTCATAGGTAATGCTTTACCAAATTGTAGCTGTGGTAGAAAACCAGAAGCAAAACGACTATTTCCTCCTTTAAAGATTTTCTTCTAGTGCCAAGGCAAATTATTTCAGTGTAGTACTGAATGATCAAAAGGGTTTGCATTCAACCAAAATTTCCAATCACGATGATTGCGAATACTTTTGTTCACTCACATTCTATACTGAATGGAACACTACGATTCAATAACACATTACGTTTGTTTTTATTTAAAAATAACTTAAGCTACTCAGGAATGAGGTTTTTTTTATACAACCAAACAATCAAAATTTTGAAACGAATGCCAAGTGAATGCAGATCCTACTTATTCAATCATTTTACAGCTCTGCTTCTAATCAATTCAACAGTTGCGTGTTAGATGATCGTAATATTTTTCTGATCATTTGAGACAACATGTTGTGTGTTTTGAATTTTAAAGGGAATCTACATGATTCAACTTTCACAGGCGACTAGTTGAACCAAAAGTTGAACGAAAGTAGGCAGCCGACCAAATTCATTGTATGCGATTAGTTGAAAGGCCGCTTACAACAGGCGATTGTTGCTTTCAACTAAAAATCGCCTGAAAAATCGCCTCATGTAAATTTGCTATGAAAGCTAATGTATCAAGCCTTTCAGAAGACCCATTACGATCACTGATTTTTTAGCAACGGTTGCGCTCAACTGCTGCGGCTTCTGAACCTACCCAAAGTAGATGTTAGACGCAAATGCAAGTTCTTGTCAAAAGTCTGTCAAACTCAAGAATTTCCTTGCATGTAAAGTGACTTTCGAAAGCACTTTTTTTTAGAATCAAACTTTCCGATACTACTTTTTGTCTGTTTACACGGTGAATGCAGACAAGCCCACTTTCAACTATGTTACCAGACATTTTTATGCTTATAACAAAAATGATGAACTGAAAAATTTGTTAACTCTGCTAAAATGTGCACAAAACAGTCACAAAATATATAATCCATTAATTTTTAACTGTGGAGGTGGTGGTAAAATTTACTCCCTCTTTAAATTTTTTTGAATTACTCTCCAAATGTTGCGCTCCAGCAACTTGCTTCTCTCAGTATCTTCTCATTTCGTTGTCGTTATTGATCAGTTAAAGCTCAGTTAGTCTAGACTTAATTTCCGTAACTTAACTTAACTTAATGTTTTGGGCAACCTGTTATATGAGAAACTGTGTTGGCGGTTATTTCAAACTTAACTTACCATAAGAAACTTAAGAACCAGCTGATTTTAGGTTCTTAGGTTACGGCCTTACGGAAATTGAGAGCAGTGAGAGAATCAGGGTTGCCAGACTCTCGTTTTTGTAGTTCTTAAAAATAAATGAAAGCAAACATTTTTCTTTGCAGGAATTTTTTTGATGTGGCGTTTTAGGCGGCGAACTGTTAAACAGCTGGAAAAAAAATACAAAAACAAAATATTTCCGCTCTTGGCTTAATTTGACGTGTTGAGTAATCATTGATGATTTCTTACGGTAAGTTAAATTAAGTTAAGTCCAGACTAACTGAGCTTTTATGTTTTTGCTGTGGAAGGTGTAGCGTGGGCGGAGAAAAGCTGATCCTGGTGTAAAAATTACCACTCCTCAACGTTTATGCAACTTTTTCTTTCAAGGAAGGTTGACCTGTATTTTTTACAATAACATTTTTTTAACATGATCTCTTGTATTTCTTTAAATATATATCTTTTGCTGTGAAAAGATGTCCCTTAAGCTTTAGATTAATTTTTATTTTACACATTTTTTACAAGCTCACTATGCGATGTCTTCGTTCTTGTGAATAATAAAAGCCTTGTGTAATANAATTTTTTACAAATTCACTATGCGATGTTTTCGTTCTTGTGAATAATAAAAGCCTTGTGTAA
>NW_016158495.1:0-12127 GCF_001687245.7 Rhagoletis zephyria
TGAGATAAATAATAGCTAGTAATCGCGGACGATTACACTTAAGGGGGGAGGAGTTAACTCTTGACTCCCACGCCGACGTACGTTCCATGTAAACATCACAATAACAGTATAAGAATTTGAAACACTTGCAATTTTAAGTTTCAAGCGATAGCTTGCAANACGCCGACGTACGTTCCATGTAAACATCACAATAACAGTATAAGAATTTGAAACACTTGCAATTTTAAGTTTCAAGCGATAGCTTGCAATTCTCCAGAAATGAAACCCTAGCCGCAACTGCAGCTGTGACAACATGAATACGGCAGCTCTTGGCAGAACCATGCAATTAGCTTAAGCAAATTTGTATTCTTACTATTGGCTTTGCTTGGATACTTTTGTGTGTGTGTTGGAAGTAAATTATTTTTAGAAACGTTAGGAGATATTTCAATGTTTAATAAAGTTTTAGTTTGTCTCTACCATCAAAAGAAATAAGTTGTTTTAATTCGGTCTTCCAATATTGTTGCTATCAGTTGGCATTTTTATTATTTCATCAAATCATAAAGAGGAAGGAAAACAAAAGGATTTTCATCCATCAATTTAGTAGCAGAGTTGACGATTTCAATCTATTTACCAGTAACTAAGTCAAGGAATCAACAAGGAAAGAAGTTGTACATTAGACTGCATCGCTACCCATACAAAGAAAAATCGGTACTATTTTTCCATTAGAANTTTATCAGCTATAACTTCAAAACCATAAGTGACATTAAATTGGAATTTTGTGTGCAGACGTATCTATGGTAGGTGCTTATAGAAAGGAATATATAAATGGGTTTGTAAAAGGGAGCATGGCTCTTCCCATAGGCGTGGAAATTTGTATCAGCTATAACTTCGATACCATAAGTCACATGAAGTTGGAATTTGGTACACAGACATATCTATGCTAGCTGCTTATAGTAAGGTATCCTTACTAATATTATAAGTCCGAAAGTGAGTTTGTTTATTTGCTACGTTTTCACGCTTTAACTACTCAACCGATTCCCATTAAATTTGGTACGCTGGGGCCATTCAGCCCAACTCAAAATATAGGATAGATTTAATCTCGATTATACGAGGGGGCGTGGCACCTCCCATAAAACGCAATTTTCATAGGGTACAGCGACTTGGTATAGATACATATATGTATATAAAAACAATTCCATTTTCATGGAGGAGGGCTGCCACCTGTTTGAAAAAATCAAATTCGACCTGAATTAAGGGAATTATGTATTTAAAAATTATATTAAAGAATGGATGACAAGAGGCTTAAAAAGTTGTAGTTTGAAAGGGTTGCCACCTGTTCGAAAAGGCAAATTTAAATTAATTATTCACAAGCTATCTAAAAAATTAATATATGGGTGTCAAATGAAAGACTGCTAAGAAACCTTCAGGTTGAACATTAAACATATTACTGAGGTGTTTTACAGGCGTTGCCACCCGTTTAAAAATTAAATTCATTTAATTTACATGAATTACTACAATATGAGTATCAATAAAAAGGTTTTTGATAAGGGTTTTAATTCTTAACTACATTTAGGAGGGTTGCCATCTGTTTGAAAAATCAAATTCTTCTTGAATTAAAGGAATTTGATAATTGGAACATGTATCACAATGCGGACGTCAGGCCAGAGGGATTTAATAGGATTTTAGTAAGAAATTAATTCGAAAAGGGTTGCCACCTGTTTTAAAACTCGAGTTTAAATTAGAAATGTTCAGCTTAAACATGTAGAGTTTTCCAAGGTCTTTGAAGAGGGTTGCCACCTGTTATAAATCTAAATTCAAATACAATTATATTATAAGTTTAATGAGTTATTACAATCTATGTTTTAATCGGAAGAGTCTTGAAAAGGCTTTATTTCTAAGCAACATATGAATAGCAGAGACTCCACATGTTTGAAAATTTAAATTCAACTTGGATTATAGGAATTAACGGTATAAAAAGTAAAATCAATCATTCCAATGTATTAGTATAATATGGGTATCAATCGAAATGATTTTGAAATGGCTTCATTTCTTAACTACATGTACATAAGTATGAAAAAGTATCACAAGAGATAGGTTTAGGATAGTCTTAGTATGAAAATATTTTGAAGATATAAAAAAAATTTTAATCGCCTGATTTGCGCATATTTTAAGTATATTGTTGTATTGTTTTATTGTTATCACTATTTTAACTCTTTCATAGTCAACTTAAAATGCATTTTATGGCAAAAACAGAATTTTAACTTCAAAATGAGGAGAAAGCGCTTTTAAATTGGTAAAGTAATGTTCTAAGTTTTGTTTTGTTATTGAAGTAGTAAACGCAATAGCACCGAGGTCCGGTCACCACTCCGAGCGATTCCAAACAATTTTTTTTTTATTTTATATTTTTATTTTAACATCAACATCATTTTATTTTATTAAATTTTGTTTTATTTTCTTTTTTTTTGTTACGGTATTTCATATAATTATTACGTAATCAATCAAATTTTTTGGAGTTTAATTTCAATTAAAAAGGCCACAACAACTATAATTAAATAACAAAAATTTAAATAATATTTAAAAGAGCAAAAAAATGTTGCCTGGCAGTGGGATTCGAACCCGCGACTTCCCGGCTTGCTAAATCCGGAATCTTCCAGCTGGCTGGCTGATGAGGCTGATGGTGATTTCCGAAATAGCTGTCACTTCTACAATTTTTTCAAATTACTGTTGCTTTTCCACAATAAGTTTTCACTTTAAAAACGGCCTCAAGCTCATAAAAATTGTTGAATATAATTGCTATAAGGCCATAAAGATAACAAAAACAAATTACTTAGGACGAGCACACCTAAAAAATTAAACATTCTAATAATAGAAATATTAACAAAAACCAACAAAACCAACAACCACAGGATCAAGTGAATTGCAGCGGAATAGCTGCGCTTGATTTTAGTTGGCTTAGAAAAGTGAAATAGTGGAAAATAAGCAACAAGAATTAACAAGACAAACTTAGCACAGTGTATGGGCAACTGGCTGAGTCAGTGGTGATCGTCGGTTCGAATCCTACTGAAAGAAGTCTGATGGGGAAATGTGGTGATTTCCGAAATAGCTATCACTTCTACCATTTTTTCAAATTACTGTTGCTTTTCCACAATAAGTTTTCACTTTAAAAACGGCCTCAAGCTCATAAAAATTGTTGAATAATTGTTATAAGGCCATAAAAATAACAAAACAAATAACTTAGGACGAGCACACCTAAAAAGCTAAACATTCTAATAATAGAAATATTAACAAAAACCAACAACCACATGATCAAGTGAATTGCAGCGGAATAGCTGCGCTTGATTGTAGTTGGCTTAGCAAAGTGAAATAGTGGAAAATAAGCAACAAGAATTAACAAGACAAACTTAGCACAGTGCGTAGGCAACTGGCTGAGTCAGTGGGATCGTCGGTTCGAATCCTACTGAAAGAAGTCTGATGAGGAAATGTGGTGATTTCCGAAGTAGCTATCACACTTCTACCATTTTTTCAAATTACTGTTGCTTTTCCACAATAACTTTTTCACTTTAAAAACGGCCTCAAGCTCATAAAAATTGTTGAATATTATTGTTATAAGGCCATAAAAAAAACAAAAACAAATAACTTAGGACGAGCACACCTAAAAAGTTAAACATTCTAATAATAGAAATATTAACAAAAACCAACAAAACCAACAACCACATGATCAAGTGAATTGCAGCGGAATAGCTGCGCTTGATTGTAGTTGGCTTCGGAAAGTGAAATAGTGGAAAATAAGCAACAAGAATTAACAAGACAAACTTAGCACAGTGCGTAGGCAACTGGCTGAGTCAGTGGTGATCGTCGGTTCGAATCCTACTGAAAGAAGTCTGATGAGGAAATGTGGTGATTTCCGAAGTAGCTATCACACTTCTACCATTTTTTCAAATTACTGTTGCTTTTCCACAATAAGCTTTCACTTTAAAAACGGCCTCAAGCTCATAAAAATTGTTTAATATAACTGTTATAAGGCCATAAAAATAACAAAAACAGAAAAAAAATAATAAAATAATGTCAAGTGCTCAAATCTTCATGAAACTTTCACCTTGCTATGTACCTAAAATAAATAAATTTACATCAAACAAAATGATAAATTTGGGAAATAAATTACTTTTTACCAGAGACCGTACCGGTTATTCATTTTATAATAAAAAGCGAAAAATTTAAGTTATTTTTGGACTTTTATTATTTTGAGCAAATAATACCGGGTAATTTTGCTTTTTATTTTTTTTAAGGCAAAAATAAAAGTTAAAATTTGCCTTTTATTTTTTCGAGTAGAAAATAATCGGTAATTATTGCCTTTTATTTTTTCAGGCAAAAATAAAAGTCAAAGTTCCAAATCAAGTATTCCAGAGTTTTGTATACTCGAACGTAATAGTTTTAAAGATCCTATCTGGATTCTAATAACTCCCTAATAAACAAATACCAGGGTTAGATCAAATCTTAATACGTATTACTATGTATAAGTACAATACATGAAGGGATCTTTTGATAACGGCATCAGATCTGCACCGATTCGAGATTCAAAACTGAGGTTACGAATTAAGGGTATGGCTTCTAAATGTACAACAAGGTATGAGATTTTTGAAATGGGTTGCCACCTTTTTTAAAATTATAAAACCTGCTCGTTGTATTAAAAAAATTAGGTGTAAAATGAAAGGGCAGGGCCTCTAGAAGTGCAATAAAGTTTAATTTTTTTTAATTGGGTTGCCACCCGCTTATAAAATTACAAAACTTACACCGTTCGCGCAAATTTAAAAAATTATATAATGTGTCATATAAACGGACTTGGTCTATAGATCTACAAGGAAGCATGTCTTATTTTTTTAAAGGGTTGCCAGCTGTTAAAAATTATTTTTTTTTGTGCAGAGCACCAAATTTACACCGTCCTCTCGATTCTAAAATGAGGTGCCAAGTGAAAGGTATTCACCTAGAGATGAGCTTTCTGTTAAATTTTTTTTTAATGTTTGCCACCTAATTGTAAATTTATTGCTTGAAATATGATACTCAGTAAAATATCGCAATATGGGCATAAAGCGAGGTTTTTATACTAAATTAATACGTTAGTGGTTTTAAGAGTTGCCACCCATTAAAAAATATATAGTTGTGAAAGGTAAGTAACGTATTAAGGACAATCGATATTGGTATCAAACGACAGCTAGTTAAATGTCCTTTGTATAAATGTATGCGAATTTTCGACAGGTGTCATCTAGTTAACAACTCTTAACTAGCTTTCGATTGATAGCAATATCGAATGCCCTTAATACATGACTTACCATTCATAGTTATAAATGTGTTTAATAAGTAGTAACTCTATTAAAAGGCACCAATATATTAATTTAATCTCAAACCCATATTGTGATATTTTACTATCATATTTTAAACAATGCATTTTTAATTAAAAAAACAAATCACGTCTATAGGTGAATACCTTTAATTTGACACCACATTTCGAAACTCGAGAGAACGGTGTAAATCTGATTCTCTGCAATAAAAAAATGTGTAACAGGTGGCAACTCTTTTTAAAAAAATAAGAGGTTCTTCCTTGCAGATCTATAGACCAAGCCCGTTTATATGGCATATGATATCATTTTTTTAAATTGCGCGAACGGTTTAAGTCTTATGATTTTTTTATCAGGTGGCAACCCTATTCAAAATAATGAAACCTTCTTGCACATCTAGAGGCCCAGCCCTGTAATTTGGAACCTATTTTTTTCTAATACAATGAACGGTGCAGGTTTTATAATTTTAAAAAAGGGGCAACCCTTTCCAAAAAAGTCATACCTTGCTGTACATTTAGAGGCCAAGCCCTTTAATTTGGAGCCTCAGTTTTGAAAATCGGATGATCTGTGCAGATCTGATGCCGTTAACAAAAGATGCCTTCATGTATTGTATTTATATATAGTACATACATATTTAGATTTGATCTAACCCTGGTATTTGTGTATTGGGGAGTTATTAAAATCCAGATAGGAGCTTTTAAACTATTAAATTCGAGTATACACAACTCTGTAATACTTTATTTGTAACTTTGACTGTTATTTTTGCCTGAAAAAATAAAAGGCAACAATTACCGATTATTTTCTGCTCAAAAAAGTAAAAGGCAAATTTTAACTTTTATTTTTGCCATAAAAAAATAAAAAGCAGATATAATCGGTACTATTTGCTCAAAATGATAAAAGTCAGATTTTTAAAAGTCATGGAGGAATCACAGTCTACAATGTGAAATGAGTCTAATGGTACCTTTAAAAAAGCTATAGCATAATTTTTTCACTATGCCTTGTTGATGTCAACAATTGTAAAATAACTTTTATTTTCAGTCTCTGCTTTTTACAATGTTATATTGTAACAAATTTATCATCAAACGGTGGCTTTAAAATTTCTTTGATATGTATTAAATTTAATCCACATATTTGTGCTTACTCGTAAAATTAATGCACTAAACGAAGCTTTATTCTAATAAATTCTAAATTTTATGTCATTAGTGCTGAAGAGCAACCGTGCGTGTAAAAGAATATGTAGTACCTACAATTTTACCTCTGGAAACTTTATCCACATAAAGGACTTCACCGCAGTTTTTTTTACTGGATACACTGAGGTTTAGTTTGTTGCAAATTTTCAAAGAGAGGGGTTGTTCTTGCGCAGATAATTATTCGTTAGAAATTTGCTTGTAAAAAAGAACAATCGTGCACAAAATAACTTTTTTATATAACGGTTTGCTACCGACTCAGTGATGGTACAAAATTTTTTGGAAAATCCCCACTCAACACAAATAAAATCCCCACTTTTCACTACGCTTTTAAAACTATTTCCCCACAAAACTCGCTATAATTTGTGTCTAATAATTCCTTATAACATTAAAAGAAGACCGATAAAGAGTTGACTTCATAAAACACGGAAGGTTCAATGTTTAAAAAATTCATTATAATAACAAATAAAATACATAAACATATAATATGTACACTATTGCGTTGTTGGTGTACATATCAATGGTTTTATGCGATAACGACCCAACTCAAAACAAAAAGCCCATAATCCTGTAAAGGGGCTCACGTCTCTAATCCTTACTTCTTACGTTGGATTGGATTATACAAGGATTCGTGACACTAGCACTTAACCGGGTTAAAGATTTTTTGTTTGATTTGTGAGTTGTGTGGTTTACAGATTCTGATCGTTATCGGAATCACTGATCGGACTTCAAAAAAATTGTGGTAGAATCTGGAAAGAAATGTGGTAGATTTCAAAAAAATGTGGTAGATCTCAGGTTTTGGATCAAACTTTGTACAAAAATTAAAAAAATTCTGCAAGGTTTCACCTAAACTGCAAACATTTTTATTAGAATCTAAAAAAAAGTAATTTTAGCATAATAAAGTGCAAGATTGAAGTTGCTAAAAATTTCGTTGAGTTTTGGCAATTTTTTTTTCTTGACAGTGAAAAGCAGTTCGAATATATTTTGAAAGATTTCTGCAACCTTACGGAGTGCTGCCAGCTTTTCTTGTTATCACATCACGATGTAGCGAACAAAAGTGGCACGTTCCAGAAACCCTTACTTGGGATTTGCCGATTTTGACAATTCTCAAGTAAAAGTAAACAGCGCTTTAGAAACTTTAGATGCACTGAAATTTGCTACTTTCACAAAAATCGCCGTTTTTTAACATTTTCGCTGTTAATTCTTTTTTATAAATCATATATTTTGCGATATAACACAATAAAACCACGTTTCCTGTCGAAAAATTTAATATTGAGAAAGTTTACTATTTTACGGTTTATTTTATTCTCCCATTCTGCCTGTTGTTAGTGTTTAGTGTTGGACGATTTTTGCTCTTAAAATTAAGAAAATTATCTCGAGCAAAACTAAAACTACTCAAAAACGCGAATATGTGGTAGATTTCAGACCCTATGTGGTAGATGCTCAAAAAAGTGGCAGATCTACCACAATGTGGTAGAAGTCCGGAATCAGAATTGAAATCGACAAAAGTTTGGTTTTGGTGTTACAAATTCTGATTTTATAGGTTTCATGTTCGAATCAGAGTTGGTATCGGTTTTAGGTATTACAAAAACCGACTAATCGGTTTACTTGTCAGAACTAAACCGATACGTTTTGTGCTGACATAATTATTTATCTAGTGTGCAATTAAGTCGTGTGTCATTCTTGGTCGTGTGTTGTGTGCCAATTTTTAAATTACGGGAAAGTGGTAAAATGTACGTTATACAAGAACAGATAAATGAAATACATCTTACTTTATAAATTGTTTTTATTTATACTTAACTAGGGGAAAACATAAGGGCCAAATTATTCTTCTGATCCAATTTATGGAAGAAAACCCAGATTTAGCTAAGGGATTTTCAAAACGGGATAAGTCCCTCGTAAGCTCGTTGTGGCAGGAATTGACCGATACGTTAAAAGCCGCAGGTCCACCAACAAAAGATGTAAATGGGTGGAAAAAAGTAATGAGCTCGAAAATCGATTCTTAAATTTTTTCTAACGGTATATTCATTGGTCTTCTCTAGGTATGGACTGAGTGGAAAAGCGAAGTTAAGAAGAAATTGGCACACAATACAAGTGAAACGCGAGCAACTGGTGGTGGACCTTTCACAAAACATACATTGACCGAATCTGAAGAAGCCATTGTCCGAATATGTGGAATGACGCGGGCGGTAGAGGGCAGGCGATGAACTTAGCGACGACATTCCTACGACATCGTCAAAGAGGAGAGCCGAGACTCCACACGTTCCCAACACTCCAAAGAAACTTAAGCCGGAAGTTTCGCAGCGGCTGACATCATTTTTAGATGAGTACACTGACAACAAAAAAGACTTAAATAGTAAGATAGGTGAACTAATAAAAGTAGAAAAGGAAAATGCTAGCAATATAAGACGAGTATATAAAGCAATAGAAAAAGGTACTGAATCGTTTGAAAGGACAGCAACAGAATTTAAAAATGCACTGCGTAACGTTAGTGTCAGCATGTTAACTGCCATGCAGGAGAAAAATGAATTAAAACAAAAACAGCTAGATCTGGAAATTTTAAAACTAGAACATCAAACGAAAAGAAATTAAAGTTTTGCGACAAACATGAAGAGTTTTTTTGCTCAAATAAATGAATTTTGAAGTATTATTTTTATACAAATAATTGAAATTTGATAATTTAATTTATTCAAATAAATGAAATGTGATAATTTTGAGTTTACAATAAAACTATTTATTATATTATTCTTAAATATTTTTTTTTATGGTTGGCTGCTATTTCATCCCTTATTCTTCGTCCCCCAGCTAGTAATGGCAAGGTAGGGAACGCCTCACTATTATCAAGAAATGATTCGGTTGAATCCAAAACATTCTCCCCAGGAAAAGTTTCGGTCGATTCTAAAACATTCGCACTATATTGTAGTTTATAATGCCTACAAATGTTGTGGAGTGCACAACACGCATTTATAATTTGAACCACTTTTTGTGGGCTATAATGCAGCGTTCTTATCAAGCAGCGGAAGCGGCTTTTTAACACTCCAATTGTTCTCTCCACAATATTCCTCGCTGAGGAGTGTGCCATACTAAATTTATATTCGCGGGAGTTATATTGTGGATATCTGTATGGCGTTAAAAGGAATGGTTCAATGGGATAGCCGCCGTCTCCTGGCAGCCTGTTGTTTTTTTCGCCGGCCTTATATTGGCTTAGATAAAATAGTCCAGCGCTGCTTATATTCCAGATAAAAGAGTCGTGGCTTGAACCAGGATATCTTGCATCAACCGCTCGAATTAACATATCGTTATCGTAAATCTTCGAAAATAAAAATATTAATATAAAAAGTTAATAGATGTATCTACACATTTTACTTTTTTTTAACTTACAATCATCGCATTCATGCTGAAATACCCTTTCCGATTAAAATATAAATGCTCATCAACCGAGGGTTTTACAATTTTTACGTGCGTTCCATCAATGCATCCAGTACTGCCTGAAATGCGGTATTTTGTGTAGAAATATTCCCTTGCCCTTCGTTTTTCGCTGTTGTTCATTTCAAGTTTAACCCAGCGTCTGCAAATTGACTGTTCAAGGGCTTTCAGCACTTCCCTTATCACCACCGATACCTGCTCCTCGCTAAGCATACGCTCAAATCGTTACCCACAGATCTTTGATAAGATCCCTCAGCGAAAAATCTTAAAACTGCTGCAAGTTGCAGTACCGGAGAAATCGATAACCAATCTAGCTTGCATTTTATTACGTCTAACACCATTACAAAAGCTTCCTTATTAAGGCGATATTGGTCAATAAACCTGCAAAATTGTAGACGTTTATTAATGAAGCAGTAAATGAGAGATCTACAGCGAATGCACTTACGTTGCCTCTGGCAGTTTCAGCGGATTGCTCTTGTCTCGCAAAATCGTTCGCTGTATTTTTTGAGTGGATTCTCTAGTGTCATTCATTAAAAGAAACACTACCACCGCAGAAGTCATATTTGTTCACTTTTCAATTTAATTTCTTACTTCACAATAAACAAAACAGCTGATTCGAATATCGGTTTTGCTATCTTCGAAAAAAGTAAAATCAAGTCGGTTTCATAACACTATTTCAACCCGATATCGGTTTCAAATTTCGACAATGTGAGATTCCGATATCTTTTTTGTAACATCTCTGAATACATTTGATTTAACTTTAACATTTGGCTTTATCAAGGGGACGCCCAAATGGCTACTGAGGCCGCAAAAATCGTGAACCAGTGCTCATGAAATATCAATTCGAATGTGCCATTGAAGAAACTTGCCTTCAAAATGTATACAATGCCGCAAATTTGTCGAAATTGATGCAAATGTACAAAATGAACACGCGCCAATTTGTGTACGAATTAGTTGTCGACGCTAGTTTGAAAAAAAAAAACACGAAGTTAGTGGTGACTGCATGCTGCCATTCGAACACTTTTTCGGATTTAACGCTGTTGGAACATATTCTTGATAAAAAGTTGCCATCTGAACGTATCTGCATATTTGAATTTTGAGCGAAACAAATTTTTTACATAAAAATTTCGATGTCTCGAAAAATCACTATATTTAACTTATTTATAAAAATCTGTCCTTCTTTTCCCTACACTCATTTTTTTTCGACTAAAATCCCTACGTGTAGGGAATTTTCGCTAAATATACCAACACTGTACCGTCTTAGCCTAGCAGCAGCGCTCAGCACTCTTATAGCTCAGTTATGAATACCTTGCACTACTTTGCACTGCTATGCCATTTTTACGTTTAAATCAAAAACCAACAGACACGCAAAGGTCATTTAACAGATTCCTTATGTGGCAACTCTCATGCAACCCAAGTATGCCTAACTGAGCTATTTACGAACACATGTGCAACCAAGATTGTTAACTCGTTATTGTTCGCCAGTATGAATGTGCACATACTATTTCTTACATATATAAAATAAATTTAAACCTTATTGATATAGTAATACAAAAAAATTAAATTGGGCGACTTTTTATGATTTTGAATTATTTTTAATAAATAGACTACAAATATAGTTAGAAATTTTTTCTCTAAAACAAAAGGTGAATACTATAGCCTTTGGCAATATACATTGCATAAAATGGGTTAATACACGTACATGGTTATTGCTTACCCTTTCGGTTTTAAGTTTTTACCCCGAATCTAGCTCCTGCTTACCCGCGCTGCTGCGCGCGAGCTGTTATGCTGCCCAACCCTAGCGTAGCCGATACCTTCTGCAATCCTTATTTCTATCTTCTTAAGCCTCTTCTGTTAGTGGCAAAAGTACGTACATATTGTACCACCTCGTGACTATGAAAGAAAATTTTGTGCAACGTTCACCCAGAAAAAGGTTTAGTTATAATAACCAAGATTTGGTTATAGTGATCAAGTGGCATAGTTGGATATGGCGAAATAAATATATGGTTCACGAAAGTCTGCAATTTACTTAAGACTTCTAGTTGGGACAAATGTATATTTGTTAATAATTACAAAACGACTACCTTGATTGGACAATATTGTTAGTTGAATAAAATCATTGTTGAGCAAATATAAACAATGCTTTGGTTGATACAAGTTTTCAATTAATTTTGTGAACTTGCTGTAGACTTGAATCAGCTA
>NW_016158495.1:12152-15496 GCF_001687245.7 Rhagoletis zephyria
ACCCTGCAAAAAGTGGGACTAGGTTAAGTACTAGTACAGGACCACACTACCTTGTAACCAACACTAGTAACCAAAATGGTCCAAATATATGGAGAAAATATGGTTACATTAACATTGCGATGTCATTGGACCTGACCACCTCTGGTCCAACGCTGCATAACATGGGACCACTTTTGGTCCACCACTGCGTAACATGGGACCACCTAGACAACTACTCCTTTTGAACCATGGCACATTCGGCAACGGAATCATATTGCCGATCGGCCACGAAGAGGTGGTGTTCAACACATATATAAGTTTTTTACATTTGAAGTGGTCCAGGTCAGCATAACAAGTTACTAGTATGCAACCTGGTCCTTGTGCTCATACCTTAAAACTACGACCCAGTGGACCACCTGGTCCTCAAATTTTTGCAGGGCAATGGTCGGCATACTAGCACATTCAAACGATTCAATAAGTGGGACTGTGTGCATTGCTCAGCTGGCGCTCTTCGGATGTGAAACACACATGTGCTCAGAGAGCGCTCAGCATTTTTTAGGGGTGGCTCACAAACCACTCTCAAACCAAATCATGGTTGCCTCAACTAAGATTTGGTAACTATGACTAAACCATGTGTTGAAAGAAAGCTTATCTGCATTAGCAGAGCTTAATAACATCCTTTTATGAACCATGCGTTAAGTTGAATGGAATTTGTAGAAATATGCTTCAAAGAAATATTTATTAGTATTAACCAAACCCTTAAACTAAATTAACGATTTGTTACAACCTAGATGAATATTAGAGGCTTTAACATATTTAGTTATAATTACCAACCCATGGTAATAGTTCCCAATCCTTGGTAACAGTTCCCAAATATTGTCAAAATTCGGGAACTAAATATCTTTAGTTGTCGAAACGAATCCTTTTTCTCAGTGTTGGAGGCGTATATAACCAAGGGTATTTTTTTAAGTAATCATCTTTTATTTTAATAATAATTTCTGGCAGCCCTTCATAGCCAGAAGATAGGGCAAAATTTCGTTTCACAAGTTGTTCCATTTATATCAGTTTTCGTTAATAAGCTACTGCAGTTAATTTACCTTTCAAGGCTAAGTACTGTTTGTTTACTGATATTCTACGAAAACAATTTGCATTTATGATACTGTAGGAGTATTGCTCGAGCAATAATACAAATTTATAACAAGTTTCATTGCGCACTTTGAAGCACTCTTCGTTTGGCTCCCACTAACTGATAGCAAATACACCTTTTGAAAATATTGTTTTTTAAATAGTTGTAAGCGTTAGTTGGCCTTATAATAGGATTTAATAAAAAGCACGAAAACAGCATTAGCACATATATTAAACTCAGATCTGTGCCATACATTGTCAAATGTTTTCAAGTCTATAAAAGTAAAAAAATAGAAAAATTAAAAATATTTTTACGAATCAACTACTGTCTACAAATTCCCCATACGACTGTCGCAAATTGAATATAAGATATCAATTTAAACCTTAAAATTCCACCTTCATCCACAAGACTGCCAAAATTGCTTTTTAAGCCAATAAAAAACTTCATTTCACAAGATGTTCTGTTTATTTCGGTTTCCGTGAATAGGAAACTACAGCTGTTAAAATAACTACTCCTTGTTTACTGATATTCTACAAAAATTATTAGCATTGATGATACTCATGGAGCATTGTTCGTGGAAATGTATCGTTATGAGTTTGAAATTTAACATTGACTTTTGTCCACCTACATAGATTCTTGTGGTCGCCATACTATGGCTCAGCCCAAAATATATCCATATGTAGTTCAAGTTTCAGCGCCAAATATTTATTTTTTTTTAGTATTTTTATATCAAATAAAACACCTCTTTGAGGTAAAAGTTTCGAGTGACGAAAGCTGAACTAGAAACACAAAATTTATGATATCAATTTCGTGACGAAAATCATACGCATTTTTTAACTGCCTTTGAAACGTACGGAAAATCTTTTTTTTTATTTATTCGGAACGTTGCAAAATTGCGTCTACTGCTAGAAACACAAAATAAAAAATAGAACTTTTGCAACGATTCGTATGAATATAAAAGATTTTCCCTACGTTTCAAAGGCAGTTAAAAAATGCGTATAATTTTCGTCACGAAGTTGATATCATAAATTTTGTGTTTCTAGTTCATCATTCGTCACTCGAAAATTTTACCTCAAGGAGGTGTTTTATTTGATATATGTATATACTTATACATAAGTAAAAAGTCAACAAGTTTCGACAATCCAGAAATGAATGAATACTTTTCCAAATGAAGAAACATAAATTATATGTACATATGTATGTATACTGCCATGAGATAGGAAAAGGACTTATCAATTGTTTAATTAAATAAATAGTTCAATATACTGGACACGAAATTACATACATACAAGCCCAATACAAACAATACAAACAAACTGGCCTGTATTAATTAGTGTCAGTCAGTCAGTCATTAGAACGACACCGCGGAATAATAATCAAATAATCATTTGAAATTGTAATGTAATCAAAGTTTCATATTCTCATTACTTTTGCCTACAAAGAAAAATAGATAAAGAGTAAAAGCATAGGTATCTATCTAAAACAGAAACAAAAATCGGTAAACAAAACTTTTAAAAATTTGATCTCTTACATCGACGGGCATTTGCATATAAATTACTCTTCGGCGGTATCTTATCGCTTTAGCAAGTTATCTATGTACATTTTATCGCTATATATTCATCCCATAAAAAATACAAGTTTTATATCAGTTTCAAAACACGTACATACATAAGCAACATGTCACTTAACTCGTTTGATTCACCTTTTGGTGACCTGAATTTGGAAAAGGTTTCGGTGAATAGCAAGGTATGTATGTATGTATATAGGTGGCGTGGGTACGTATGTATGCATATCACTGCTATTGATGAATGCAATCTCAGAAAAATTTCGGTTTTATCATTAATTATCATTATATGTATAAAGAGATATGTACTTATGTACAATAGGAGTATTCACGATTAATAGCACGATTGTTGTTGTTTCATAAATAGCATGATTGTTGTTGTTTCATGTGTTCAAACAACAACAAAATTAGCCAAATTTGTTATTTATTCTATTTATGAAACATGCTAGACAGTATGCACCGCATCGTGAATACCGCTAATATAAGTACATATGTATACAGCACCTGGGTTCAAACCCTGGTCAAAGCTACATCGTAAAAAAAAAATATAGAAATAAATAATATAAAAAAAACTTTTTAATATACAACGCTTTTATAAATGGACTAAAAAGTAGAAAATAATATTTCTCAGTCCCATAGAATTTGTTTTGATAACTTTTGATTTTGAAATTTTAG
>NW_016158495.1:15807-22446 GCF_001687245.7 Rhagoletis zephyria
GCAAACGTAGTACATAGGGCGACATCTAGATGTCATCTACCTCGCCCTATTCACTATGCTTTTTTATAGGAGCTTTTCAAAGCTTTGCTTTATGGTGTCGGACACACAACATTGAAAGTTTCTGGAACACAACATTGAAAGTTTCTGGAACACAACATTGCAAGTTGATAAAAGCGTTGTAAAAAGGTTTTTTCTTAACAGCGGTCGTCCTTCGGCAGGAAATGGGAAACATCCGAGTGTATTTCTGCCATGAAAAACTGTAGCTCGGCCAAACAGTAACATATGTGTAAGCGCCAATCTATTATATTATAATTATGTATACATATTTATGAGACTTAAAGAGTTTAAGAATGATTTTTGCAATGGAAGCTGTTTAGCTGTTGCTTTTGCCATCGAATATGATCAAGCAATGCAGATATTTCAAAATAGAAAACACTAAAATAAATAATTTCAATGTCCACCAAGAAATAGAATGGAAATTTTGTAAAGCTTGATATAAACTACAACGCGCTAGGAGGTTTCATCATAGACAGGGAAACTTATGTTTTCAAATTTGTATGAAATCTTTTATTATTAAAAACATGTTGACTCAGTTTTGGGCTATAATATTTGTTTTAGTTTTGAGAACAAATGTTTTCAATTATAGATAGTTTCATCAGAAACATGATTCAGAATAAATGGGCAAATACTGTTTGGTGTATACTTTCGACCAACACCTATCGCTTAATGCAGTTTTGTGCAATCAAAGTCAAAATTTTAATGTTAACATTTCTCTGAAGTACAATAATATATACTTTGGAAGAAGTGAATTGTATGAGATTTATTTAATCTAATAGGGAACTGAATGCAGTTTTATACACTTGGTAAATTTAAAAAAAAAATCCATATATGCTTCATTGGGTGTTAAGTTCCTTTGAACTACAAAAATTAATATCTTTCAAATGATTTTTGTTTTGTTATTTAGATCTTTATTTTGACTTAGGGATAAAATTGTTCTTGTGCATCTGTATTTGAAATAGTTATTAATTCTACAATTTTTAATTACGCCTTAAAATGACAACAATGGCAAAGGACAGTAATTAGGCAGGATTCAAATGGATTTTTTGTTATTCTACTAATACTGTCGGAACTTCAATGTTAAAACTTGTATAGGGGACTCTCATGGTAAATGTCTATCTAAGTGTTTACTGTCGGGAGTACTCGAATTTTTACTTATTTCAGTTGATCAATTGATCGTGATGACTTTTGTAAAAATTTGATTTTTTAGGACCCGAAATTTCATTGTTTGACAAATTTCAATAACATGGCCACAACTTTGTACATCATCAAAATTTTGAACTGGTATCACTGACCCAGGCGTAGTTAAACAATTTCTGTATAATATCAGGCGAGATCCTTACTAATATATAAATCCGAAATTGAGTTTGTTTGTTTGCTACGCTTTTATGCTTTAACTTTTCAACCGATCTTCATGAAGCTTTGCACACTGGTGGCATTTAGCCCACCTAAAAATATAGGATAGATTTAATCTCAATGAGACAAGACGGCGTGGCACTTGGTATGGCAATATATCAAATCAATTCCAAACTTATCAAATTCAATTTGAATTGCGGGAATTTTTTATTTAAAAATTGTATTCAAAAAATGGATATAAAGAGGCTTAAAAAGTTGTAGTTTGAAAATATTTTGGAAAGGGTTGCCACATGTTTTAATAGTCAAATTAAATTAATTATTCGCAAACCATCTGAAAAATTAAAATATGGGCGTCGAACGAAAGATTGTTAAGAAACCTTCAGATTAAAAATTTGGAATTTTACTAAGGTATTTTGCAAAGGGTGCCACCAGTTTAAAAATTAGGTTCAATTATTTTAAGTGAATTACTATAATATGTGTATCAACCGAAAGGTTTTTGATAAGGGTTTTAGTTCTAAACAACATGTAGGAAAATGTTGCCACCTGTTTGAAAAATCAAATACTACTTTATTTAAGGGAATTAGGTAATTGGAATATGTATCACAATATGGTAGTCAGGCGAAAGGGGCTTGATAAGGTTTTAGTTGAAAATATTTCGAATAGGGTTGCGACCTGTTTTAAAATTGGAATTTAAATTAATTATACATAAGTTAGAGTGTCAAACGTAAGAGAATGTTTAGAAATTTTCAGCTTGAACATGTATAAATTTGTGAGGTATTGAACAGGGTTGCCACCTGTTTTAAAGCTAAATTCAAATACAATTATATTATAAGTTAAATTAGTTGTTAAAATATAGGTTTTAATCGAAATAGTCTTGAAAAGGCTTTATTTCTAAGCAGCATATACATATATAGCAGGGTTTCTATATGTTTGAAAATTCAAATTCAACCTGAATTATAATAATAAGGTAATTTGAATACATATGTACGTATCATAATATGAGTATCAGATGAAAGAGGTTTAAAAAGGTTGCCAACTGTTTAAAAGTTTAAATTCAGACTATTCAAAAATTTCAATGAATTATTACAATAAGAGTATCAATCGAAATTGTTTTGAAATGGCTTCATTTCTAAACTACTAAATAAAATAATGTAGCACGCAGAAATTTCATACACTCAGCGAAGCGGGTGAATACGATCTAGTCTTATACATATATTTTAAAAACGACCAACTGCTAAATAAACTTGATAACACCCGACATGGTTATTTTGAAGTGCTCAAATTGTGTTCCCTTCTCCTTAGAGAGAAAATACCATGATATAAGATACCACAACCTATAGTTGCCAACTTGGTTTAGTGCTTTTTGAAAATTAAAACGCCAAAAATATGACTTAGTGCCTAGTGCCTTTTTTAGTGCTTTTTTTGAACTAATATTACTCCGAGATAGTTAAAACCTGAAATAATTTGAAATATTATAAGCTGTGGTGTCTCATGAAGATGCGGAATTTACAAGAATATACAAATATAAATGCACTAAAATTCAACCATGATTGATAAAAAGCTGAAGTTGCAAACCCACCTTGTTGAATTCTTTTCGCGTTGAAAATGCTAGTACGCAGGTAAGTTAAGTATTTCTTTTTATCTTTTCTAATTGTTTGTACAAATTTTGATTTTTTTACCACCTGAGTAAAACACATCGTTTCTTGGTGCTGAATCCAAATCTGGCCGCACAATTGCTCTAGTACTAGAATCTTTAGATATTCTACCCCCAGATTACCATAAACACGTTTTTTTGCGATATTTGAGGTTATATAATGAAAACATCAAATTTTTTGCTCATTTCTACTTAGAGCATTATTTTCGTTTGTTGCGATTCGATTTTTCTTTCTCGAGATATACTAGTAATAGTACTTCGGTATTACGTCGTAAGCATGAGTCATCATAGCATGTGTAGAGGCTATTCAATCGTTATGAGCGAAAACGTTTTGTGTATTGATTTATGGATGTATTCTTGTAAATATTGTTAATTTTTTGCTTTTGTTAAATACAAACTGTTACGAAAAAGGCATCCTTTAATTAAAAAAAAAGGTGCTTTTAGTTTGGTAAAACGCTTTTTTTCAAAGTTTTTGGTGCTTTCTGAAAATCAAAAATTGGCAACACTGCCACAACCTGGGGTAATCAGTCAAGCACGATGGATGGCGAAAATTATTTATTCTCTTAAAATTTTTTTCTTCAGTTTTCCATTTCGTGAGAGTGCGATATGATTTTTGTTAAAATTTTTTAATCCATTTAATAAATTTATGTACCCACTTTTGCAGCGCATCTTTTGAACAATATCCGTAGATTTAATATGCTGTGTCTATTTAAAAAAACTGGTTTCTTTCGCAAGTGGAATCAAAAGCACCGCATAATGATTTAGGACTTTTAAAGGATTTTAAAAATTCAAAATGGTCGATCCATATTGGATATACATACAATTTATCACGGAAAAGTTTAAATCGAACGTACAATGGGTACCTGTTAGGAATGTTAATCCCGGGATCCCGGCCTTTTTAAGGTCCCAAAAATCTTAGGATTCTTGGAAAATAGTCCCGGGAATAACGGGATTTGTAATTTGCACTAATGGCAATAACAGAAATTCCTTTTCTTGACCAGTATTCGCTATATTTCTTTTTTTACTTAATAATTTATATTTTTTATAAATGTTTAGCTCATTACACATATAATACCGCGCGATAGTAAATTTTAAGCACAGATATCAATATAATCACGAAACCATGGTCCAAATATAGTAAAATTGCGTTTTTAGTTTTTCACTCTGACGTCAGTAAATAAAAATGATTTAAAAAATTCAGAGAAATGTGCCTAAAGAAGAAGTATGAGAATCAAATTAAAGAGGAAGTCCTGTAGAATTTAAACAGATTCAAGCTCTTGGTGCAGAGGGGCTGGTAAGTACTGAAAATGTCCTTTTAAATTTTATCCTTGAAATTACGCAATATTTGTTTTTGATAAAATTATATGTTAAGGACTCATATAGACTCGATAACATCCTCGAATTTCGTCCTTCTAACTTCGTCAACTTAAAAAATTTCCTATTCGTCCTTGTGAATCCAAAATTTTTTTTTTTTAATTCTAAAGTAATTTCCTCTTCCATTTGGTACCTATATTTTTATTCTACATTAGTTACGGTACGCATACGATGGGAGCAGCAGTGAATGCAGGCGGCATGACACAATAGGGTGCACTATGGCTAGTCATGTCGGCTGGGCTGGGTTCTTGCCTTCACCACTGTTCCCTGCGCCATAGCAGAGAAAAGTCATGCCTGTCAAACATCCTAACGGACGGACACACAACAATTCAAAACTCAAAAAAAATTAAAAAAAATTCCGTTACAAACAAAAAAGCTGGAAAATAAACGTTAAATTAAATATTTAAAATAAACTGAAAATCAAAATAAACAAAAACCAACTAAAACTCTGAAATAAAAAAAATGAACCCAAAAAAAAACCTAAGGCCGAATATGATTGGGGCCACTGGTGGAAGTGTAGCCCCTGGTGCTGACCCACCCTCAGCCGGGGTCACCGGCGCACCCTATTCTCGNCGTTAAATTAAATATTTAAAATAAACTGAAAATCAAAATAAACAAAAACCAACTAAAACTCTGAAATAAAAAAAATGAACCCAAAAAAAAACCTAAGGCCGAATATGATTGGGGCCACTGGTGGAAGTGTAGCCCCTGGTGCTGACCCACCCTCAGCCGGGGTCACCGGCGCACCCTATTCTCGATGACCCCATTAGTAAAAACCTAATGTGCCTTCCTAAGTAAAAAAAGAGATTCCCATTTACAAATTAATTTATTCACACTTCATTTCTTACAACTAAGTTTTAAAAATAATCATCCTGACGCTAAAAGTTTGTAATCCTATCATTTCTTAAAAACTAGTTCCTAATATCTAAAAGTTCTTACTCTAAGGTGATCATAAAAAAAAACTAACGCTAAGGTAAATAGTGATGTAATGTTAATTCAGGTAAGTATATTTATTTACTTAAGCAACTAGGTAGGTGTTAGATCTAAGGTAAGTATAAGGAAACTAAAGTAAGGTAAGTCCGGCAGGTAAGTATATTCGGTAAGTATATCCATATTTTACAATTAGGGCAAGTAGGAAACTTAAAGGTAAGTAAAGGTAAGTCTGGTAAGGTAGGTCCGGTGGAATACCAACACAAAAGTTAATTTAAGTAAATCAGGTGAGTCAAACAGGTAAGTAAACTATGTAATCCTAGGTAAACTGAGTTAGCCTAATTAAGTTTAATTTGCATTACTCTTATGCCACCGCAGTTATTCGTTTAGTTTCAGTTTAGATTTTTCTAAATTCTTTCCTTTTATTATTATTATTATTACTATTATCAATTCTTTATATTAGTTCTTTGCTGTATATTCACCTAATATAGTTGATCAGCTATAGTTTATTTTTTTTTGTTATGTTATCTAGTGGCCATTATTTCTTTTATAGTAATGTAGTTATTTATTTAAAATTTATCTTATTTGAATTTTCGCGCAGTTTTTATTTGATGCTAATTCATATGAAGTTCTTTTCGTCATATAACTTTAGTTTTTTTTTTTTTAAATTAAGTTATTTTAAACTTTTCTATTATAATTTGTTTTCTATTGTAATTTATTTTATTTTATTTAGCTTTAGAGAACGTTAAATTACTTGGATGAATTTTTATTTGGTATAATTTAGTTTAAATTAATTCAATCTAATTTAGTTTAATTTTAGGTTAGTTATTTATTTGAGGTAGATAGATTTTTCGTTTTCTTAAAAAAAAATTTGTTCAGGGGTGTTCACGTTTTGGTTGCTTTACTTAAGTCTAAATTTCTATTTCATCTGTATACACCTATACATATCCATATGTGCATATGCATGTAAATAGGTGTATATATGTATTGTATACTTATGTATATATACAGTGTGTCCCAGAAGTAACGTGCCAAACTTTAGGGGAAGGTAGGTGGGGGGGTGAGCTCACTGATAAACGAAAAATTTTCAGGTAAAAGTATCACCGTTTTTGAAATATTTACATTTTTTCGAATTTCAAAAAAAATCGTGCCTTTTCATATGTTTTCTTTAACTGCAACTACAAACCGGGCAATACTTAGTAAATTTTTTATGTAAAATACTTCCAGATAGTTGCCTCTCCATACTCAAATGCAATGTAGTTAAAATA
>NW_016158495.1:23581-25210 GCF_001687245.7 Rhagoletis zephyria
TTTTTTTTCACCCGAGATAGTCAAAGTTGGGGAAGAAAATATCAAAAAGTTAAAAATCCAGAAATAGTCCTAATTTTATGATGGTTCCTTAATATATTTTAACTACATTGCATTTGAGTATGGAGAGGCAACTATCTGGAAGTATTTTACATAAAAAGTTTACTAAGTATTGCCCGGTTTGTAGTTGCAGTTAAAGAAAACACATGAAAAGGCACGATTTTTTTTTTTAATTCGAAAAAATGTAAATATTTGAAGAACGGTGACGCTTTTACCTGAAAATTTTTTGTTTATCAGGGAGCTCACCCCCCTCCTTTTTCTTTATTTTTAATAGTTTTCAAAGAAAGAAAGATTTTTGTTTAAAAAATAATAATATTTTTAGGCCCAAGAGGACTCACCCTAGTTGCAGCAGGCTTTAGTGGGGCACTGCTGTTGTTGTCGTTACTGGTGGTCGGGTGTGTTGCTGGATACTGCGGCTGCGGTGGCAGCCGATGTTGTTGTTGGTGTTGGTATTGCTGGTTGTTGTTGTCCGGGTGTTACAATAGCCGCTACGATGGCGGTGGTGGTTGCTCCTTCTTCGCTCCGCTGATATGGCGGTTGTGGTGCCGCGCGTCGTGCTGTGCGTGGATATGGCGATTGTAATGCCGCGCGTTTTGATTCCGCTGATAGGGTGGTGGTGCATTCGCTGATATTGCAGTTGTAGTGTCGCGCGTCGTGCTGCGCGCTGATATTGCGGTTGTAATGCCCCGCGTTTTGATTACGCTGATATGCCGGTTGTGGTGCCGCGCGTCGTGCTGCGCGCTGATATGGTGGTGGTGCTTCCGCGGATACGGCGGTTGTAGTTCTGCGCGTCGTGTCTCCGCTGATAGGCGGTTTTAATGCCGCGCGTCGTGGTGCGCGCTTATATGCGCAAATTGGTGCGGAATCTGCTGGAGAAACAAAAAAAAATTACTAGTTACGAGCCTCAGATCAGAGTTTTTAAAAGGTAGTGAAATTTTTATGCGACAAAGGAAATGTACATTCGGGTTAGGCCATCCACCGTATTTTTGCGAAATTCAGCTACCTCAGCGAAACATCTGTTATATAGAACGATACAAATGTATGAAACGCTTTAATAAAATTACCAAACGATTTCTTAGTTTTATGTAATTATCATTTTAATGACACGGTGCGACACTGAAAAGAACTCTATGTTACCCGGGTGCACTCAAGGATGAACTTTAGCTAAAACACTCAATCTCTACGGCCGACATACATTTACGTGTCTTTATATTTACAATAAATGAATTTCCCTTTTATTTTTTTTTATATTTTTTTTCTCATACAATACTCACCGTCCTTGCTCGCAGTTGAAGCGTTTCCCAATATTTGGAGGTTTCCTGCCGTTGTTGGCTGCCTCGATTTTTCCTAATGATTCCGGGCTGTCATGTCCAAATGGGATCAAAAAAAATAGTTCACACACACTTGTACTCAAGTAGCACAAAAGTCAAAAATGCACCAAAATATTTTGTGTATTTTTTGCATCGGCGTGATATAAATTTTCAATATAAAAAATATGCCATTTCTAGGCGCAGTTTTTGAACAGTTTATTTCGATTCAGTGTAAAGGTTATACCGCTTTTTCGTGTATTAT
>NW_016158495.1:28435-32648 GCF_001687245.7 Rhagoletis zephyria
ATTTTTTTCAAGTATTGGGTACCGAGAATTCAGCACATCACTACTCAGAATGTCGCCTGAATAATTTTAATGACATTTGTTAACGTGGAGCTATTTGTGAACCAAATGAAAAAAGTGGCGCATTTTAGGAGCTGGTGTAGTTTTCGTACTAATCTCAATGAATAAATAGTACCAAAATGTTAAAGGTAGAATTTTGATTTGAAAGAAATACTGGTGGAATAACAAATACACCAAAACGTTCTTTTTTTATTCAATCTAATCAGATTTGTACCAAAATCCATAAATTTACACCAATTTATACACCAGTGTGCTACTTGAGTAGTTCAGTGTCTAAATGTTTTTATTTTATTTTAGGTTTTTATTGTCCATCGACACTATAACGAGTTGTCGTATGAAACTTTACGAGGATGCTAAAACAAATATTATTAGATGATTATTACATGAATTTTCACAATTTTCACCTTTTTAATACTAGTATTTAAGTAATTTGTTGTTTAAATGGTTTAAACTTCCGCCAGCAATTTTTGTTATAAAAATGCAGTGATCACTTATATTTGCATAAATGCTCGATCTTCTCAAAGTTCACGTGTGATTTGTTCACATTTATCGATTTCCGCACTTTTTGGATGATAGCATCGCTGCAATTGCATCAACCTGTTTGGTGAATTTCGCACTTTAACAACAAATTACTTAAAACAAAAAGGTGTTTTCTATATTTTTTTTTCTTTTCTCGTCTCGATTCTCACTGCAATTTTCACTTTATTTATTTAGTTTTCAATGCAAGAGCGCGCACTAACACTAATTTTTCACAATTTTCTTATTTTCTTCTCGCTTAAAATATGTANTGCTTACAATATGTAGAAGCGTTTTGTTCTTACCGCCGGCGGTTCTAATAGCCGGCGGTGGTGTTGCCAGCTGGTTTTATACCCTTGCACTGCGGAAATATTCCATTTGGAAGAATAACGGGCACCGCGTCATTTGGACTAGTTCCGTTACTCTTCCAACTGGAACTTGCCGCAGTGCAAGGAGGAATGTCAAAAAAAGAATATTCGAGACTCTCCGGAGTTACCATGCCCCAATTTTACAATTCCGAACCGGGTGAAGACAGCCATTCAGCAGCTTGCATCTTCACTGGCCGCCTTCACAGGATAGAATTAATTGCTGTTCAGCTGTCAGTTTGGTTGCTAGACATAAGTTATATCGGGGCAATATTGGTGCAGCTTTTTATATCTGACGTCCGTGTTGGCCAGTGTTTTTACCGGACTTAACCGCAAAAAAAGAAAATCTTTGAAAATTGCTAAGTTACATCCAAGAACATATTGCCAAGTGTTTAAACGGAAGACAGATCAACTTTTGCTTCTATGGGCCGTGCCAATTGTTAGAATGGTGGAACTTTCGACGGATCAGAATGAAAATTTTACTTCTCTCGTCAGAATTTTATTTAGCTCATGGGGCTAGTTAAAATTCTGACAGTTTGTAAATATTGTATACGCATAATATTGTTGGCGGCAATAAAGCGTGAAAATCAAACTGGGAGCTGATAAAATCCACAGAAAACGTACGTTACTTGCAAGTTATAAAATAGATGTAAATTTGACAATTTCAGTAACACACAAAACTAGAGCTTCGCACGAGCGTGTGTTTGGGTTGTGCACAGTCCGTATGTCAAAATATGGATAATGTTGTCGCCAGAAAGTTTTGGGTGCAAGGAAAACGTAGCTGTCAACTAGTAAGTTACCGCAATAGATGCCAAGATATAAGCTCCGATATATATTGTGCCCACATTCCAACAGCTGTGTCAAGTTACAAATTCCATCCTGTGAAGACGGGCAGTTACAGACAACTGGCACAACTATCACTAGCCTCCGCTGAAAAGCGTTTAACAAAAAAAAATAACCGAACAAACCTGCAGGAACTAGTGACAATCAACGACAGCTGTCCGCAAAGAAACACAGCTATCGCAAAATGGCAAACCTTCCATGCAGTTTTAGCGTTGCCGTCCGCTCTAGAAAAATTATTAGATGGTGAAATTTCCGGCACGCTACCGGGTGCATTATACGCCTAAGAATAAAGTATTTATATTTTGTACGGCAAACAGTAGACCATAACACATTGCATTGAATTTTTAAAATAATTTTTGGAATCAATCATAACTTTGAAACGCCACTTTAAATAAAAATGCCGGTTTCAAACTCATTTATTTATTATTTATTTTATGGTAGAAGAGCATCTCAAACAATATAGAAGCAATTTTTTAGATTTAAGTTTTTGAAAAGTAATGAATATCTAAATACCGGGACTAAGGACTAACGACATCCCAAAAATACCGGGATCGACAAAAGCTGAAAAATTAACATCCCTAGTACTTGTACGTCAATAACGGAAAAGTATGCGAAAGAAGTGTTGCGTCTGCAAACAAAAAGCTGTTCCTTATGGCCACGTACTTGGAGGTTTACACAAGTCAATTTTGCAGATACAATAGCAAAATATTCACACTTTTTTTTACTAATATATTCACACTTCTCTTGATGTCTTCATCACTGTCTTTGGAATTTTATTTTCTGGACGCCTACTTTACTCAAACAATGCACATCAGGTTTACTTTTGATTACCTTTTCTGTGCGAAATTAATAGCAGCTAAAATATAGTATTATTTTAATGTAAAATGATGGAAGCCGTTAAAAAAAGTGTAGTCTGTAAATAAAATGTAAAAACATGACTTAGCTTTCGTAAAACATACTTTTTATGTCCAAATGATGAGTATGTCGTCGCTGTGCCAACAAAAAACAGTTTGTGATTTTTGTAATTTTTTTATTGCATATTTTATTAACACTATCTATTGCCCACATTACTGCATTTGCCGTTCTCTTATATATCTTTTGGTTTAGAACTGTCCAAAAACAGCTATGTGCCCGCAGTACTAGAAATACTCTAAAAAAACGGGTATACGCTTACTTGCTTATAACTGTTTTTGATCGCAGGCGAATCTGATGAGTGTGCTCGATGTAAAAAATATTTATAAACCAACTAAGTAAATACATACATACATATGTATCAACATACCACTTGCACTACATAGATTCTACCATTTAATTTGATCGCTTGCAATTGGAATTCGACAATTAACAAAGGTAAAAAGTATGGAGGTAGACAGCGTCCACTCTACAGTTGTGTTTTCGTATTGTCCAGCAAAAAATATCCAGTAACTTGCCAGTAACCAAATTTCGGAGAGTAAGCCAATATTTACTCCCAATGAGAGAAATATGCAAGAAAGTACGAAAACGCAAAACCAGCAAGAAGTTGCAAGTTTTATTAACAGCTGATTAATTTGTTATTTTCCGACGCAATTTTCTAAGAAAAATAGTATTTCCCATCTTAATATATATTTAAATAGGTTTATTTTGTCAACTGCAACTCTAAAAGCACCACAAACAATTCTTTTGATATTGGGAATTGCATTAAGCATCATGCCATCAGCTGTTTTTCTTACCAGTAAATAGTTACTAGTAAAAATTTATCCAGTAAAAATCCAGTAAAACTTGCAAGCTCAGCTGTCATTTTTGCTCTCTCAATTCTCTCTCTTTCGCTGGTTTCTTGCAAGTTTTTGCGTAAGAAAACGACATCCAGTAAAAACCAATAAAATTAGTACTGGATTTTACTAGAACGCGAACAGGGCTTACAATAGAAAATGTATTCAATCCACCGATATATTCACCAATGGACTACATAACGTCACTAGACACGAATAAAGGCGCGAGCTCAAAAGTTGACCGCGAAAAAGACGCATACAAAAAAACTCAGCGAAGAAAGACTCTTAACATAGTTGTTGGCGAAGAAAGACGCGTTAAAATATTTGACGGCGAAGAAAGACCCGTGAACCTATTTTCGCAGTCGACTATGTTTGCGGGTGTAATAGTACACCCAGAAAAAGGTTTAGTTATAATAACCAAGATTTGGTTATAGTGATCAAGTGGCATAGTTGGATATGGCGAAATAAATATATGGTTCACGAAAGTCTGCAATTTACTTAAGACTTCTAGTTGGGACAAATGTATATTTGTTAATAATTACAAAACGACTACCTTGATTGGACAATATTGTTAGTTGAATAAAATCATTGTTGAGCAAATATAAACAATGCTTTGGTTGATACAAGTTTTCAATTAATTTTGTGAACTTGCTGTAGACTTGAATCAGCTAACCGTTTATTATT
>NW_016158495.1:34194-95034 GCF_001687245.7 Rhagoletis zephyria
ATATTTAGTTATAATTACCAACCCATGGTAATAGTTCCCAATCCTTGGTAACAGTTCCCAAATATTGTCAAAATTCGGGAACTAAATATCTTTAGTTGTCGAAACGAATCCTTTTTCTCAGTGTATGTAAATTCCCCAAAGAGTATTTAGGGAATTGACAGTCCTTGGCCAGGTATAAATCTATGTTTACGCGTCTTTCTTCGCCATAATCTAGGTTTCGCGTCTTTCTTCGCCGAAGTTTTCCTTAATCGTATTTTTTCGTAAAATTTTTTTACGCGTCTTTTTTCGCCGCCAAAACACTAGCGCGCCTTTATTCATGTGCAGTGACGATAAGTCGTATGCGACAGGCGAGGCCATCACATCCTTCTATTGTTAGTTATTTAGAGTATACATTTTTTTTAAATTATGAGAGGGTTCCTGATAACTTCACAACTATAAGGTCAGGTGAAAAACCTGGAGAAGCACCGGTAAGCAGTATCAGAGGATAGATTTATGTAAATGGTGAAGTCAAATTCAAGTTGCGTCATACCGACTGCTGGACATCATTGCCACAAAAACGAGCTCTGTTATTACAGCAATACGAAACGGAGCTATTGTACGAAGGTCAAACAAAATTTATCAATCTAAACAAAACAGCCTTAAAACAAACGTTAAAGCTTTATATAAACAAAGATTTCCATTCGTTTTATGATAATCTACCTCGATAAATACTTAGTTTTACATTTTTATGCAATTTACTATGTTATGCAAATTTGCTTAATGTATACAAATGTGAAAGCATTTAATAAAAATTCAATTATATTTATATTGAAATTATTTCTTGTATATACGAGCTTTAATTGGGTATTACCCATCGAAACTTTGAAATAGTGCATTGGGTCAAGTTAATACACTGACCGAAAAAACAGTTCCCATCTCTGGCAATTTCATGGTTTGTACAAAATATGTGTCCACTGACCACTTTTCATTAATTTTTATTACAAAAATCCAATAAAAACGGCAGTTAACTAATCGAGTCCTCAACTTCTATACATTGCATCTAGGCCTAACGGCAGTATTATGTACAAATTGCATACGTTTCCATACCACCAAAAGCAAATTAAAATCGTGTATAAAAACAGCAAAGCGCATACTTTACAGCGGCGCAAATGTTGATCACGTAATAGGTCAAACAAATTTATTTATTTTTTTCATAAATCAATAACTTATTTTTAATAATTTTTTTTTAATACGACATTTGCCAATTATTGCCTATTGGCAGCAGGAATCAGTTTTTTTGCTCTCTTGAAAAGTTATTAAAAAACACATAAACGCAGCGACAATATGTGTTTAGGTAGTTCTCGAAAACATTGCACAATTAGCTTGGTTTTGAAACCAGTTATGTTCTTACCATACTGCCTTAAAGAGAGATTCCTAATTATTTATATTCTGAATGCTAATGCCGCTTTGTGACACATTTACCAAAACCCGCTGGGAACTTCCTGAAAACAATACAAATGTTTTTGAGATTAATTTGCGAAAAGAATGTTCAAAGCTCTAGGATTTGCCTTTTTGCGAAGGCTGCTCATCGATAGTCTTTTCGAATCGGCGCGAGTGTATTTGTAACATAGCCATGGCTACGCTACAGTAAATGAAATATAATCCAAATAGACTGCTATTTTTTTTTTTGCTATCACATACATACTTCCATTTTCGCTATTTATCACCATTAAAATGTACTATTTACCATCATTAAAATGTACGCAAATTTTGACAGCTGCCGTTGTTGTACAGCGCCACTTGCGGCCGGGTAAAATACTAAAATTTAGGCTAAGCTATTTAAGCGAAAGAGAGAACAGATTCGGATAAAATGTTAGCTTTCGAATTTTAGCATATTTTAGCGATAGCGAAAGTTAGAATCCGGCTGCTGGTCGACACAGTTGGCTTTTTGATTTCTAAAACAACTTAATCAGTAAGAAACGGGATAATAATTCCAGAATTTTCGTCTTTGTTTGATAAATAATTGCAAAAAAAAGACGCGTCTTTTCTGCAAATATCAACAGCACCAAATTTGTTTTTCAACATGGTTGACCACCGAAGAAAGCCTTTCTTTATTTGAACATCCAAGCAGTCAAACTACAAACATCTCGCCTTTGTAATAGCATGATAGCCCAGAAAAAAACAGTTTTTCTTGAGAACGGCTAAAAACGACGGCTTAAGTAAAATAAAATCAACATCCCAATTCATCCATTTCATAAATGGAAAATCATAAATGGAAATAAATCAGAAAATGTTTGAGGTTATGCAAATAGGTCAGTTTTTTCGCAAACAAATGATAAAAAGTATTTTTTTTTTTAAATTAGGAGATAGGTTCTCACTTATGTTTTGGTTTTCCATAAAAAAAATTTCCTTTAATTATTCGAACTTTATAAAAAAATTCACTTTAAACTTAAGAAATAAACCGGTTGCGCAAACAACGTGTCAATAACGTTTTGAAAGTGTAATTTTGTTTGATTGCTGTCTAACGGTGATTTTTATTGTACAAAAACAAAGTGAAGTTTCTGTTATTTTGGAGTATTCCCTACAGAATGGCAACAAAAAATAATGTAAAACTGCGTTTATCATTTGACCTAATGTGCAATGTTAAAATTAGTACATATTCTCGCTTGCCTTGTCTTGTGTAAACGCAAGGTTATACAACTATCAGCAGTGATGGACTTACGTGCGTCAAAAGTTGAGTGTTCGCTCCCCGCGCATTTTCGAATACCTTGAGGAAGCGTTCCCAGACTTTTTTCACCGCGACACCCTGGTTGGTTGGTTGGTTTAAGTAAATTGTCACCCTGGTGACAAGCAATTAGCAAGTTTGCCATTTTGATTCCACAACTCGTGCAACCTACAGCCATTTGGCGGCTTTTATAAATTTCAGTACGTCATACAAAGAGAGGCAGCTGCACTCTGAAATATTCTGCAAGAATGGTTTGCCGAGTGTATTTAGCCTCATCTTTGCGAGGGCTGGACACTCGCACAGCAAGTGTTCGACTGTCTCTTTTGAGCCAGGGTCATCGCAGCTGCGACAAAAACCTATTGAAGGGCAGTCCTCCTTTCGCCATGTACCCCAAGGGCCCAGTGCCCTGTGCACACTGCAGTAACTTTGTAGGCATTTGTTTTGCTCATTCCTAAGAGAGCTTTGGTTTTGAGTGGGTCATAGGTACGGTGACCATTCGTGCCGATTTTGGCGGGACAGTACCGATTTGGAGAAAATTGTTCCGCTGAATATTTTTTAAAAGTCGGGACGTATAAGTGCCCCGATTTTTCATATTTGTACCGATTATGTCCCGATTTTCATTGTTTTCTTTATTAATTTAAAAAACAATTTTTCTTACAAACTTGGCCGCACATTCGTTATCACAAAGACCATAGAATAAAAGGGAGCCATAAACATAGCCAGCATCTTTACTTTCTATGATCTTTGGTTATATTTTGTTCTGTTTTTTGTTAAGTTTTATTTATTTTTTCATGAAACGATCCTAACTTGTGTTTAGTGAAATACTAATTCCCTCAAAAAATTCATGGATATGAAAAATATAAGCTGTAGATACAGTGGCAAAGATATAAATAGGGAAGAGACATTTTGAAATTCTTTGGCTATTACCCGTCGATTATTTAATGTTTATTATTTTTTATGAAAGTGTAGCTCGTTATTTAACAAAGACCATGCAAGTCAAAATTTCAAACGTTTTACCAAAATTTGTTAAGTTCGACAAAGTTTCATCAAAATTTTGAGCTTTTTAATTAGATTTCTTAGAAACATTCCAGGTATGCAGTTTGNGTCATACAAAGAGAGGCAGCTGCACTCTGAAATATTCTGCAAGAATGGTTTGCCGAGTGTATTTAGCCTCATCTTTGCGAGGGCTGGACACTCGCACAGCAAGTGTTCGACTGTCTCTTTTGAGCCAGGGTCATCGCAGCTGCGACAAAAACCTATTGAAGGGCAGTCCTCCTTTCGCCATGTACCCCAAGGGCCCAGTGCCCTGTGCACACTGCAGTAACTTTGTAGGCATTTGTTTTGCTCATTCCTAAGAGAGCTTTGGTTTTGAGTGGGTCATAGGTACGGTGACCATTCGTGCCGATTTTGGCGGGACAGTACCGATTTGGAGAAAATTGTTCCGCTGAATATTTTTTAAAAGTCGGGACGTATAAGTGCCCCGATTTTTCATATTTGTACCGATTATGTCCCGATTTTCATTGTTTTCTTTATTAATTTAAAAAACAATTTTTCTTACAAACTTGGCCGCACATTCGTTATCACAAAGACCATAGAATAAAAGGGAGCCATAAACATAGCCAGCATCTTTACTTTCTATGATCTTTGGTTATATTTTGTTCTGTTTTTTGTTAAGTTTTATTTATTTTTTCATGAAACGATCCTAACTTGTGTTTAGTGAAATACTAATTCCCTCAAAAAATTCATGGATATGAAAAATATAAGCTGTAGATACAGTGGCAAAGATATAAATAGGGAAGAGACATTTTGAAATTCTTTGGCTATTACCCGTCGATTATTTAATGTTTATTATTTTTTATGAAAGTGTAGCTCGTTATTTAACAAAGACCATGCAAGTCAAAATTTCAAACGTTTTACCAAAATTTGTTAAGTTCGACAAAGTTTCATCAAAATTTTGAGCTTTTTAATTAGATTTCTTAGAAACATTCCAGGTATGCAGTTTGTAGCCCATTCAATTCAAAGNTTGACAAAAAAGAACCCTGACAAACAACGGAAAGCCCCGTTATTTTCTAGTAAAAATTTTAATACACTCGTAAAAATATTTCGACTGTTGTTTTCCAATAGTGAAGTTTCGCACTAAACCGGTTTTGGTGGTTGAAAAATTCAATCAAAATTTTTCGTTTTTAGCGAAAGCTGTTTAACAGTTTCCAGGGGTTGGATTCTGTANGACTGTTGTTTTCCAATAGTGAAGTTTCGCACTAAACCGGTTTTGGTGGTTGAAAAATTCAATCAAAATTTTTCGTTTTCAGCGAAAACTGTTTAACAGTTTCCAGGGGTTGGATTCTGTATGTGAGAATGAGTTTTAGCTGTCAAAATTGTGTACACTTCCTCATTTTGCGATCCAGCTGGTGTGAGAATAAGTTTTAACTGTAAAAATTGTGTACATTTTATTCGGTGAGTTTTTTGGTTGTGAGTTTTGCACTCGGTCTCACAGTTACAGAATCCAGCCCGAGATGTGTTGCGAACTGAGCAGGGAGTTTTATTCTGCTTTTATTGTAAGTGCTCAATATCAACAACAAAAATATTTTGTGTGAAGCAACACTTCAATAAAATGTGGCAATATTTTCAACTGGAGAATTTTTTATCTTTTAAATTCCGCCCAACAAAGTCTTGTGACGTAGAGCGTTCATTTTCAATAGATATATGTATGTATAAAAGGTGTATTAAACATGGTGTGATTGACAAGTCAGGTCGGCCCTATTTTACCTCCGTTTTATTAGCTCGGGATGTAACTATGTAATATTGATGCGCCTAAAAGATGCAGCGATTTCTATTCTCAAGTTACATACGGTAATAAATACGGTTATTTCATGAAAATAATTTTAGGGATATTATAAATATGAATAGTTCATATATCTTTAGCAATGCTTTCTTCATTACTATTGCCATTAGGGTTTGGCGCATTCTTAAAATCATATTTTTCCATGCTATTAATTTGTCTCAAAAGGGTGGGTTGTGTCTTTAAAAAATTAAAAAAAGTCGATGCATTTATAATCTAAAATGTACTTTACATCCATTTAATATATTTTACTGTTTGAACTTGCAAACGAGTTTTTTGACCTGTCTATGTTTTATTTACTAAAGAAAATACAGGCTCAACTGGAGCTGAAGAGCCGGGAAGGCAAAGAGCGTATTCTGTCAATTGAGCAAATTCAAGGTACGACATTTCTTGACTCTCCATGTGCTTGAAAATTTCCACCCATCGGTCTTCTGTTGCCACCCTTTTGACCCTCCATTCAGCGATCTTTTGACTTGTACAATAGCTTTTTATGAGCCCATATTGGTGAAATAATTTTTCATATATGTTAGCATCTAATACTTTGTTTGAGATCAGTTTTTGAATAGAAGCATCAACGTTAGACCAAATGGGGCACGTTTTCAGTCTAATCCATAACAATTCTTTGATATCGCGAAACTGTTCTGTCCACTCTTGAAGATAATTGTACGCGTCAACTAAAAATGTATGTAGATATAAATATGTACATAAGTGAACTAAATAAAAACTGGGACGCGACATTTTAGCAAGGTTTGGCTATTTTCTTTAGTTTGCTTAATGTTTATTATTTTTTTATGAATGTATAGCTGATTACTTGACAAACACCATATAAATCCAAATTTCAGACTTTGTGCAAAAATTATGAAAATTCTGCAAAGTTTGACCAAAATGTGTAACTTCATAATCAGATTCTTTAGAAAATATTTTGGTGTGCAGTTTTGTAGCCAATTAAATTTTAGTATAATAAAGAGCCAAAAATCAATGGTAAGTACCAGCTACTCCATATTTGCACTTTATTTCTTTTAAAATTTAATGGGCTACAAAACTTTTGGTCGAACTTTGCAGAATTTTCATAATTTTTGCACAAAGTCTGAAATTTGGATTTATATGGTGTTTGTCAATAATCAGCTTTTCATTCATAAAAAAATAATAAACATTAAGCAAACTAAAGAAAATAGCCAAACCTTGCAAAAATATCGCGTCCCAGTTTCTATACCCATAGATTTAGCGTACATGCATAGTTGGTTAGGTATGTATGCAGATATTTAAATGCCGGTTTGCTATTCGCGCGACAAGCTTTTTTAAAAACGAAGTAAATTAGTACAAATTGTTAGTAATTTTCATTAGAGTTTGAATAACTCCTTTCACTAAATGGCTTTTAGTAACTTTAACGAGACCTTAACTTATTTTATTTTATTAATTTTAGTGCAGTTTTGACAAAATTTTCTTGCTAAAAAATCTTTTGTTACACTACTTCATTTTATTCCTTTGATTGTACAGGTTAAATAAAAGCTTGTTTTTAAAAAATATTTTTTTTACATTATTTTATTTATTAATTTAACTTTGCTTTGGTGCTTATATGTGCGCCTTTTACATCTTGCGTTAAAGAAATCACAACACCTTTTAATTCTTCCTTATTGAGTTGCCATTCACAATGAATATTGTCAGCTGAGGAAGTGAAGTAATGTATTTGGCCGGCATAATTTACGTGTTGATCTTTTGAGTACCTTTTTAACTGGGATGAATAACCTTTTCAAAATTTTTCGAATCAGTTAGAACAGACTTAAGTAGTATCACTAAAAAGAAGTACTACGGAATATTACAAAGAAGCACATTTGCCTGTACTTCGAAGTACGAAGTACAACGACCCAAAAAGAAGTACTGCACTTCCGAAAGAAGTACGGTTGGTCACATTATACATACCTGATGATAGTACGAATGGAAATTATAATAGCGAGGTTTTAGTTTATTAAACTATTATTTTATTAAGGACTATTAAGCCAAAAAATATAAACAAACGATTCAAAATTCATGAAAAAATTTTTCAATATGATAGGATGGTTCTTCTGAGGGTAGTATCAAATTCAACCACACTTTGTTAAATACATTTTGTATGTAAAAACCCGATGTTTAACACTTTACCAAATATATCTCAACATAAGTTTTCGAAAACAAATTCAAAAAAATTGTTAATTCTCACAAAATAAACCATCTCGTCATAAAGAAAAATATTTTAAAAATAGTTCTTGAAAAACGCCAATTTTTTTTAACCACGTTTTTATAGAGAATTAAACAAGGATTACGATGGTATAATTTTTAATCCCTAATTTATTGGTCTTCACCATGCAAATCAACTTCAATAAGTTCATCTGTTAATAGCTAAGTTAGCTTTAGGACAATCTTTACCATCTTGTATATAGAAATGTTAAGCCCGTTTCTTGGCTTTAAAATTACGTTAAGGTGAAGTCCCTACGATCAGCAGAAACGGAGATATAACGATTTGAAGAAGTACATGACTAGTCAGAATCACGAAAAAATGCAAACTTTGACACATCATATCTCCGCTGAAAAAAAAGAAGAAAAAAATTCCACGAACGCGTGTTAGTTTATTTCATGTATTGAACCCACAAAAAAAAAATTTGAAGCGAATCGTAGACAAGACATAATTTTTTTTACGAAATCCGTCCGACTTAAAAAAGAATGGCTTATGTACAAAAACTTTGTATGCGTTAATCGAAAAAATGTTCGTTATATACATTTTTGGGGCATATATCAAGCATATTTTTAATATTTTGGAGTCATTTTAATGATCATATAATTAAGTTTTTTGTGCATATTTTCGTCTTCCCTAGTAAAAAGTCAAGAAGGACGTTCAAAACGTCCTTCGGACAATGTGAGTGCTGGAACACTGAAAAGAACTCTACTTACCCTTGTGCACTCAAAGATGAATTTTATCCAAAACACTTAATCTTCACGAACTATGTTTTAGTGTTGTAAAATATGAATTATACGCTTCCGTTTTCAATAAAAATGAGGTTTATACAATCTTCGTGGAAATATAAAAAAATATTTAAAGTTGTGACTGATGGGACATCTCCTTGTGACTGGTGTAAAGTAATTATGCATGAAATAAAAGTTTCCATAGACAAAAATTACAACTTCTTTTGATTTTTTTAATATTTCCAAACAGATTAACGAAATGTAGTCATTTAAAAAGAGGTTACTACCGAAATAGAGATAATTAGGGCGTATTATAATTTATGCCGTTTTCCTCTTTTAAATGGAATTTCATGCTTTGTGCAAAATTTAAAAAAATTCTTTAACATTTTCACAATAAAATTTACCCTTTCCCAACAATTAAAAAGAAAGTAACAATCACTCAATTCGATTTGAAAATCTAGGAGGAAACGGTTCCCAGTCGAATGATGCTTGGTTATCTATGTATATCCATTCCAATTAGGGATCTTTCGAATATTTGCAATCGCATTCGTTATGCGAATGATTCGCATTATTTTACACATTCGCATTCGACATTCGCATTCGCATCAAATGATACGAATGTTTTGCGAATGCGAATGTGTACATGGGCAGAAAGTCCACTCTAATATTGATGAAATTGCTCTAAGTCTAGTGCGGACAATAACCGGTGTTGAGACAGTTTCTCAACGGAACGAAAGCGCCCTGATTTTCGTAGAATTTCGAGCAAAAACTATGCCAGCTGGATGTGAGTTCAAGTTTTATTTTGCATAGTTTCAATACATGTAATTATACATGTATGTATGTTAAAATTCTTTTTATGGATATAAACTTAAATTAAATCAGTTTGCGGAATATGATATCGTTAAATTATACATAATTTAAGGTACGAAAATCAGGACGTATGACGAGATCTTGATTAATTGCTTTTGAGCTACTGTATGCACAAAATAACTAAAGTACAATTGGCGAATCAATTGGCGCAATTATAGAACTCGTCTTACGACTCTGTAATGTAACAGTATTTTTGTTGTAGGTTGCGGGTCGTATGCATTCGCCTAGCTACCAGTTACACTAACAAAATTTATTTATTTTTTCATGCCTGGTGATTAGGGTTGCCAGATTTTTTATACGCGAAATCAGTACATTAGACTTTTTCATGCTAAAAAAATCAGTACTTTTCAGTACATTTTTATTCAAAGCAAAATTATGATTGTAAGTAACAGAAAATAATTTAAAACGCCAGAGTTCTTGTTTTTAACAATATTTTCGTATATCAATAAAATATAGTTCATAAAAGAAGTGTTATTCATTTTAACATCATTATGCACAGGAGCCAATAAATTATTTTATATTTGGGTCATTCCATTGAAAAGAGGAGAACGACATAAATTTAAATATGCCCTAATTATCTCTATTTCATTAGTAAGCTATTTTTAAATGGCTAAATTTCATTACTCTGTTGGGAAATATTAAAAAAATCAATAGAAGTTGTAATTTTTGTTTATGGAAACTTTTATTTCATGCATAATTACTTTACACCAGTCACAAGGAGTTGTCCCACCAGTCACAATTTTAAATATTTTTTAATATTTCTATGAAGATTATATAAACTTCATTTTTATTGAAAACGAAAGCGTGTAATTCATAGTTTACAACACAAAAACATTGTTCGTGAATATTAAGTGGTTTGGCTAAAATTCATCTTTGAGTGATCAAGGGAAAAATAGAGTTCTTTTCAGTGTCCTACCAGTCACATTCATTCAAATGATAGTTACATAAAACTAAGAGATCGTTTGGTATTTTTGTTAAAGCAATTTTATACATTAGTTATCGTTCTATGTTAAAAAATATCTTTCGCTCTTATATAAGTTGTGACGACATAGATAAAATTCACAATTGATCACATTCTGGATCATTCCCATTTTCAGTGTTTAAATAGTCAAAGAATTCTATACATTTCATTTTAAAATTACTTTTAATTTGAAGTTCACTTTCAAAAATTTTAATTAGAAGTCGGTCTCTCTCTTTGCGCCAGGAAACAAACCTTAATCGTAAGATCCTCTCATACTGTGAAAAAGTACCACCTTTTAGGAGTTCACCTATATTTCCTCATGGTTTAAATAATTTTTCAACCACGCAAAAGCTATGAAAGACTAAGAATTCGCTAAAAAGAGTATCTAACTCTATGTCTTGTATGCAAAACTTTTTTACAAGGTCAGTAAATTGAGAAACAGGTTGTAAGTTATAGGTAAAAGCCATCCGAATATTGAAATTTCTTGGGCATATCAAACATTCTCTAAAACATGTCAACTATAATTAAATTATTTTCTTCTTATTTTTTACAGTACAGTTTACGGAAAATCCAACGTTATGTAAAAACCTTAAGAAAATACTAAAGTATTTTGTTTGAATAGAAAATTCAGTACAAATCAGTACAAATTTAGAAAAATCAGGACATTAGCGTACTGATTGAAGAAATGAATAAAATCAGTACAAGAGTTAAAAAATCAGTGCTGTACTGATAAAATCAGTACGTCTGGCAACCGTACTGGTGATGTACACAAGAGAAAGAAGAGGAAAGAAAAAGAATAATAAGAATATCAGTCCAGTCAGGTGGACTCTCCCACCCACTTCAGTGAACAACTTTCACGAAGCCTCGGGCACTACTCTGACTCCCAACACTTAGTAATGGCCCCTATGCTTGACCTGTGTCCGTAAGTTACCGTCCGTCAAGTAGAAGTTGGTCGCGTCACCCCGTCTCCATTCCCATGTCCCCTCTGTTGCACAAGTACAACACCATACACCAAAGATTCAAAACTTAACCCTCCATCCTATCAACCATATTCGCTTCAACCACTGGAGTTCATACTAAGCATTACAAATATTCCTTTATTACTCTAATTAGATAAGTTACCAAAAAAAAAAAAAAAAAGATAGAAAAATCGTGTGCTTAGCAATTCATATATGTATATATTAATTCAATTCAGACTTACATATGTAAGTTCAATTCAAGGCGTCGCAAAAAAAAAAAATAAAGTTTAGTAGCAATTTGGAAATTCATTCATTCATTCTGCAAGGCTACTTGTGTGTATTTAGACCAATATGTGACTCTATGTATAAGCGTACATAGGCGCGGTAATAGAAACAAATTTTTAAGCGTTATGTACATGATAATGTACAATCAAAGAAAAAAACACTCACCTGGTCACTCCAGTGATGTTGGTACCAGCATGCTGTAGAGAGCCTGTGGGAAAGAGTTTGACATGTACCTACTTATTCATACATACATATTTACATACATTGCCTAAGCTGAGGTTCAATGAGTTTTGGCAATTGACCCTGCGATCATTCACTCGCGATTGCGGGCGTCGAATGTATCATTATTACCGGCAAAAAAAAAATCGAAAAGCGAAATAAAAAGTGAAGAGTGAAAAGAAAGAATGCAAAAAAAAATTATACACGCGGTGCTAGAATATTAATGATGAATGCTGGCCAAATCAAAAAAAAAAAATAGCCGCAACTTTCAAAATAAAAAAACTAACTTAAAGACAATGGATATCAAAGCATTCAAACTGTGTAACCCAAAGTATGTTCTTTAACTCAGAAAAGTTTTATATATGTACAAGTGACAGTAAAAGAATGAAAAACAGTTTGCGGAAAACGAAAACAGGAGAAGCACTCCAGGAAATAAAAATGAAATAAAAATTATCAAAAAAAACCATTAAGCTAAACTACTTACAAACTATAACCTGGAAAAAAACTAGAAAATCTTAATTCTTAGCAACAAAAAAAAAGCTCAAAAAAGCAACAACAAAGTGATATCTGCTGACTCGGCTGCTCCCGTTGATGTTGACGTCGCCATCGACGTTGGGCTACGGCGCGCTTCGTTATCACGGTCCTCTTCCTCCTTGTTCTTTAGTAGTCGTTCTCCCACGATCATTCGGTATTTTCATGACACGGGCTGGAAGTCGCTCCAAAGCACTCGCCGTCAAATGGGGGCGTAGTGGTGATCACTTTGTCGCTCTACCTGAGTCTGACTATACCTAGTTGGCTCTCACAGTGGATGCTGTTCTAATAATCCAAATTTATGTTCGCTTTCCATCTGGCTACGGTCATCGCACTTTGGTGTAATTTATGGAATTTTTAGACGTTCCCAAAGTTCCACCTGTGGTTACTGAAGGGTTGGATTTCTGTCTGAGAAAGGGCTTAATTACCAATTTGTAGGTTTTGGCAGGACTACGTACTGCCACAGATCTGAAAAAAAGTGCGCCTTTAGTTTTGTTGCCTTAAAAGTAGTTCAATTTGATACATGTACATATGTACCTATATACATAAGTGTGTATATGAGCGTTTTTTCTTTTTATACCCGAGCGCACTTGTGAACAAGGGTATATTAACTTTGTTCACATAACGGTTGTTTGTAATAGTCAAAACGAATCGAGATAGATATAGACATTTGTCTATGTATACATAAACAAGCTTATACCCGCGGGTTTCCCCCCACGTTTTTATACAAATACGAAAAATAATGTAATGATGTTATATATTAAGTATTTCTGTGCCCATTTTATTATAGCTCGTTATTTTATAAGTTAAGGTATTTAGGCCGTTTAAAACTGTGAAATAATAAAATCTCGTCTGCGCGCTAGGCATACGAAAGATATCAATCCCTGTAAGTTTACCTTAAAATGGTTCCAGAGATACGACGCATGAACGTGTAACCTTCTGCCACGGCGGGTGCCACGGCGGGTACTAATATTTCCAACTCAAATGTAGTAACCTGGCCTTGATAAAATACCACTTCTCATTACTGTAGCAAATGCCTCAAGAGCTTTAGATTATAAGGCCAACCCCGGCTCTCCCTTTTCCATTAAATGAAATTTTGTCTGTCAGTACGGCACTTATAAAAAAAATCTGCATAACAAATTTAAAATTCTTCCAGAGATTTTATATCCTTCCAGAGATATGTATTAAGAAATTTTTAACATGTATGGGAGGCGACATGCCGCTTTTTCAATAACTCACATGTTTTCCATGAGCAATTGATACATTCTGTATACTATACACAACTCCATACCAAGTTCCAGTATTCTTCCACAAACAATTCCAGGGATATGTGGCAAGGAAAAGTAAATTTGTACAGGAAGTGTCACGCCCCTTTTTCTTATAACCCTAATCTTCTTCCATGAGTTTAGAATTGATTTTACATACCCCAGTACCAAGTCCCAATACTACCATGAACACCTCTAGAGATATGCAGTATAAAAAAGTAAATTTGTACGGGAGGTACCATGCCCCCTTTTCGAATAACGCAAATTTTTCTCCATGAGTATGGAATTAATTTTGTATATACATATCGGTGCCAAGTTCCAGTCCTCTGTAATAAACACCTCCAGAGATATGCAGCATAGAAAAATCAATTTGCATGGGAGTTGCCACACCACCTTTTCCAATAACTCTCATTTTTCTCCATGAGTATGGTATTAGTTTCACATACATACATACATATGTATTCCCATACCAAGCTTGAGCACTTTACCCCAAACATTTGAAGAGATGTGCAATATGAAACTTTCAGTCAGAATGGGAGGTGCTACGCCTCCAAAACGTCCATTTTTCTCCGTGAGTATGAATATGATTTCACACAGTGTTGGCAAAATGTTAACCTGATTAACGATTAAACATTAACGATTAAAATGTTTATCGCGTTTGATGATTAAAATTAATTAGTCGCAATCAACTGTACGATTAATGATTAAATTTTTTTAATCGTTAATCGCTGGACGCGATACGATTAATGAATTTTAATCATTAATCGTTAATCCAATTAAAAGTAAAATCTGATTAAGTTGTCTAGTTTGTCCGAATTTGAAACCAAACACCCTTATAAAATGCACATAATATAAAAACAAATTATAATTATTTTTATTAATAATACATAAGGAACTTGTACAAACCTGATTTGTAAAACGTTTGTTGGTATAGATCTTAATGAAAATGCGCACCAAATTGCTCAGATTGATGAGGAAACCCGACTTAGCCATACCGGATTAAATTGCTTTGTGTACACAGGAAAATCCCGGCATAAATTAATTAATCACCACTTATCACTACTTTATCAAATTAAGACTTAATGATTAAAAATTAGTTTTTTTTAATCGCGGTTACGGTTAACTGCTTAGTCAGATTAAAATTAATCATGATTAACTTTAATCAGATTGAATTTAATCGAATTTACTAATTGATTAAAAAATCAATCGATTAATGCCAACATTGATTTCACACGCACAGTTCCAGTTCTCTCCCACAAATACTTCCAGAGATATTTATGTAATAAGAAAATTCCAATTTGTATGGGAGGGGCCTTGAGTTATCGGAATTACGTTCAGTGTACCAAATTTCGTTCTGATCGGGAAACCGGTTAAGGAAGTAGCCTATTTTTCAATCCAGGTCATAAACCATCTGTGAGCAAAATTTCATTTTCAAACAGGTGGCAATTTTCAAGAAAGTACCCTATTTTCCAACCTGGGTCATAAGCTATCTGTGTGCAAACTTTTATGCAAATCAGTTCAGTCATTTCCGCGTATTAATTTAATTAAACTTTTCTAATAGGTGGCAACTCTTAAAATAGTAGCCTATTTTCCAACGTAGGTCATAAGCTATCCCTGTGCAAAATTTCATGCAAATCTGTTCAGTCGTTTCCGCGTATTAATTTAATTAAACTTTTCTAATAGGTGGCAACTCTTAAAATAGTAGCCTATTTTCCAACGTAGGTCATAAGCTATCCCTGTGCAAAATTTCATGCAAATCTGTTCAGTCGTTTCCGCGTATTAATTTAATTAAACTTTTCTAATAGGTGGCAACTCTTAAAATAGTAGCCTATTTTCCAACGTAGGTCATAAGCTATCCCTGTGCAAAATTTCATGCAAATCTGTTCAGTCGTTTCCGCGTATTAATTTAATTAAACTTTTCTAATAGGTGGCAACTCTTAAAATAGTAGCCTATTTTCCAACGTAGGTCATAAGCTATCCCTGTGCAAAATTTCATGCAAATCTGTTCAGTCGTTTCCGCGTATTAATTTAATTAAACTTTTTTAACAGGTGGCAACTCTTCCAAAAAATTAGCCTATTTTCCACTGTAGGTCATATACTATCTGTGAGCTCAAGTAAAAACAGTATGTTCAGCATCAATTTAGTGACAAAAAGCTAGGAATTTATTGAGAATCAGTTATGTTTGTACAAATGTATAAATTCAGTTTCTTAAGCTGGGATCCCACGATTGCCGCAATACACCAATTATTGCCTCATTTTATGCCCCAATCGTGTGATTTCACAATACATTGACTCATGCGGCAATAGAGGCCGATATTGTGCTTACTATGCCCAATCAAATACAACCTGGTTGCGGCAATCGTGTGATAGCTCGATTGACAATCATGTGTCAATAAAAATTTCAAAAATGCGGCAATTTTTATTGTGTTCTTGTGCGGCAATTGTAGTGAATAATACACAACAATATTTAGGCTGTTTATTAATAATTTACTTTTTTGCTTCCTTATGTGTCCAAAAATCACTGAAATTAATATCCTTGTTTTCGGAAGCAACATAACTTTTAATTTAATTTGTAGTGAAATTATAATTTCTTGAAGTCCGATAACGGAATCTTTACCGCGATATATACCACCACAAGCAAAACTCATACGAGAAGAATACGAAAGGTATTTTATGTCACCAAATGGCGGACTGTCATGACAGTATAAATTTATTAAAAAAAAAAATAAAAATAAAAAAAATAAAATAAGTAAATAAATAAACAGAACGTTCGAAATAAACGTAAAATTGCGCGAATATTATGTGCAATTACTTCCTGTATGTTAATTACAAAACAAAAAGTAAATAAAAAACAAAAACACAAAAAAATAAGTATTTGGGTTCGTGATTGGCTCCAAAAACGCCCAATTGAAGGTGGAAATCAAAAACTTCTACGCGAGTTTCGGGAAATAGAAAACCAAAAGTTTCTGTTTAAAAATTTTCTTCGGATGAACGAAGAAAACTTCAAGGAATTGCTGGATTTGATTTCGCCACGAATTCAAAAGCTGGACACAAACATGCGTAAAGCCATATCTCCATGTGATCGTTTAGCCGTGACCCTGCGGTACTTGTCCACTGGCGATAGCTTCAAAAGCTTAGCTGCATTTTTCCGGATTGCACCAAACACCATATGGAAAATAATTCCAGAAGTTTGCAACGCCATTTACGCCGTGTTGAAGGATAAGTATATGAAGGTAGGTTTACCCACAAAGTCATTAAAACAAACTTCAACTGTGGATCGCTTACCAGGTTCCTTCCACATCGGACCAGTGGGCAGCAGTCGCATCCGGATTTGAAGTAATGTGGAATTTTCCAAACTGTGTGGGAGCGCTCGACGGTAAACATATTGTTATGAAGGCGCCGGCGCACTCGGGCAGCACCTATTATAACTACAAGGGAACGCATAGTATTGTTCTAATGGCCATTGTCGATGCACAATACAAATTTATTTACGTTGATGTTGGCTGCAATGGACGCGTATCGGATGGTGGTGTCTTTAACAAGTGTTCGTTTTCTGCAGCTCTGAAAAACAATTCTCTAAATTTGACCCCACCTCGACCGTTGCCAGGTGGTGAAATGGACGTTGCTTTTGTTTTAGTAGCAGACGACGCATTCGCAATGCAAACAAATGTTATGAAACCTTACCCAGGTCGAAACTTGACTGCAGGACAACGTATATTTAATTACAGGTTGTCTAGGGCAAGGCACATTGTTGAAAACGCGTTTGGCATACTCGCAATCCGCTTTCAAGTATTTTCTCGTCCAATAAAACTCGATGCAGAAAAAACTAAAATATTGACACTTGCTTCTTGCGCTTTGCACAATTATTTACTCAACAAAGGTGCGAATTATGCATCGTCGTCGATGGTTGATCGTTATGATAGCCAAGGTAACCTTATTTCGGGAGAGTGCAGTGGTGCTCCTTTACTGCAGATCGAGCCAGGAACAGAAGAAATGCCAACACCATATATACCACCACAAGCAAAACTCATCCGAGAAGAATACGAAAGATATTTTATGTCATCAATTGGCGAACTTCCATGGCAGTATAAATTTATTAAAAAAAAAAACTTAAAACTTCAATAGAGCCCCCGACAAAACTGTAGAACTTCAACATTTTGACCAGTCTTGACTATTTTTCTACTACTTGTTTAATGTTCATTATTTTTTTATAAAAGTATAGCTCATTGTCTAACAAAAACTGCATAAATCCAAATTGCAAGCTTAATACAAAAATTATAAAAATGTCTTAAACTTTTGAACACAATTCCACGGTTTTTAATTTGTATTTCTATAAAAAAAATTGTTTTCAGTTTTATAGCTTATTAAAATTTGGTACAATAAGGTGGAAGTTTAAAGTTGCTAAACCCTGTTGATTTTTTACAATTTTTTTAGCTGAGGTATTATGCGCTTTCTTCTGTGAAAATTGTGATCAAAAGTTTAAGAAATGATTATAATTTTTGTATAAAGTTTGAAATTTAGATTTATGTGGTTTTTGCTAGGCAACAAGCTATGGTTTTATAGGAAAAAATTAACATTAAACAAACAGAACAAAAAAGTCAACACTGATAAAAATGTTGAGGTGCTATGTATTGTTGCGAGCTGCACATATAATTATAAAATTTCATTGCAAACATAAATTATATAAATTCACAGCTTTCATTTAAACATACATAGCTATTTTGTACCGATTTTACTTGTAATTAATAAAAAAAACCTCTACGTAACAAAATTAAAAAGAAAGCTCTTGCACTAGAACTCCACATAGCACGTTGCATTTATGGTCGGAAAATAAAAAAACTGTACACTCAAACTTCTAATTAAACGCGCCCGTTTTCAATGGACTCAAGTTTTTGCTTCTTTGCTTTAAAACAACAACGAATATGCATCAAATGAGCCCACAATATACAAAGAATGCAATTTTCTTCTTTTTTTTACATAACAAAGAACAAAACAGAATTTAGAAGTCAGCGCAACATCTTATTGTCACAATTGCCGCATGCTCGAACAATCGTGTAAGTTTGGGGCAATTATTGTCACTATATTGCTTTTCGCCAACTTGCGGCAATCTAAATTGTATAAAAAGAGGCAACCGTGTGACTGTACAGAGTTTGATTGGGACAATTTTTTTATTGTGCTCCAATACAGCACAATAAAAATTGTTCCAGATTGGTCCATTTGCGGCAATCGTGGGATCTCAGCTTTAGACTTGTGTTTTTTTTTCTACAAAAATATACTTGCTCACAAGAGACTTAACTACTGTATTTATTGAAGTGCAGCAAACTAAATACAGATAAACTTCAATGAGGATTGAATTCAATTTAATCTAGCAATTAACAAATTCAATTATTCGGCAAATTTTAAGTCTGCACGTTGTCGAAAAACGTAAAAAGAAAGAAATTCAGTATACTTTTAGCATAATGGGAAATAGCGATGACAGCGAAAAATAGTACAAGGAAGAGGACGAAACCCTTGGCGAAGACAGCTCAACGACGGCGGTGCATTCTAGGATTTGACGGCGGCGTAACATCCCTCCCTCCGTAAACTTCGTGCGCACAATGAACGGGGTTTACCTCCTTACATCAAGTTTCGCCAATTTAACTGATGGTCTTGTAAACAATCCGTCGGCTGTTCGAACAACTGCGCTGCGCACTACTCCATCTTTTGCGCAATTGACATCAATGACAATACCTTTCCTCCAGGTGTTTCGCTTTGCGTTATCATCTACGATAATTACAACATCATTTACCTCAATTGGATTGGGAGGGTTTTGAAACCATTTGGATCGTCGTGTTAGGCACATTCCCGGATTCAACGCTTCCAGAATTCATCAGCAAGCTGGCATGCAATTCGAAAATTTTTGCTCAATGTACCACCGTCCCCATTTTCTGCCTCATGTTCGCGTATTCCGCTGGAACTGCCTACGAGAAGGTGATTAGGCGTCAATGCTTCCATTTCAGGCGAATCGAGGGGAACGTACGTTAGAGGACGTGAATTTAGGATATGCTCCACATCAGCCATAGCTGCCCTTAGTACTTCTTCTCGTAAGCCAGTAGTTGGTAGGATGTCCATTAGCACAGATTTCACCGAACGAACCATTCTTTCCCAACAGCCTCCCATATGGGGCGCGGCTGGAGGTATAAAATGCCACTCGATTTCAGGATAGCGATGCTTAAGTTCATCAGTTGAGAAGCGCTCAATTTCGTTCTGTAGTATGCGACTCGCCCCGCGGAAATTTGTGCCATTGTCCGACCAAATACATCGGGGTGCCCCGCGGCGGGCAATAAATTGTTTCAGCACCAGCAGAAATGAATCCGTAGAAAGAGAGGTAGCTATTTCCAAATGCACGGCGCCAACGGTAAGGCACGTGAATAGCACTCCCCATCGCTTCTCACGGCGCCTACCAACAATTATTTCAAATGGACCGAAATATTCGATACCAGTGTTTGTGAATGCCTGAGAAAATGTTGCAAACCTTTCAGGTGGCAAGGCGACCATTTCTGGTGGTTGTGGGAGGGCACTGTTGTGTGTCTACAAATAATTAGTAAGTAAGGTCAGTAATGTAAACACACATGTGACTGCAATATTATATAATAAGAATGCAAGCAAAAAAGAGTTATGACTCATATATATGTCACAAATTGGGCAAAGCGTTAGCGGCCACTTGCTTTGTCGAAACGATCATATTGCAGCTTGCACATGTGGGTCATTTTTGTGAAGACATTTGTAATGTTGTATTTTCTGAAGACGATGAACTCTGTAGAGCAACTGTGAAACGATTGGTTTCACAATTGATATTTCTCAATATATGAGAAGTCAATATAAATTGAATTAGAGTAAAAGAAAAGCAATGAGACTTTACTACAAGAACATTTAGAAAATGCAAAACTACAAAAAAATAAATTATGATTGGTCACAATATGAAAATGTTGGAAAAGTAACTGAAAAGTGGGAGTGTCTTAGATTTAAGGAGAAATGTAAAATTTATTATAAAAGCAGTGTTTGTGCACTGAAATAAACAGACTTGTTTTGAATCAAGAATCGGCAGCATTGCCTCGTTTTTCTAACTTGTCTCATCAATAAAAATAGGCCTTGAGGCCATCATCCTTTTAGCGTGGCTCGCTTAAAAGCCAAAAGTTAAAAATACTAAAAAAGGGAAATGAATCAAAAACCAAACTTAACATGGCGATCCTGCCAAATTGGCACAAAATGACATCTGCAGTTGTAGCATTTCTGTTATTGGAAGAATGCTGTTTTGCGTTGCATTTTTATGATTTCCCCTAGTTATGAATAAATATATGAGTAATTAATATTTGTTTTTATAAAATAAACCTCCATTTACTCACATTTTTACAAAATGTCAAACTGCAAGGAATAAAAACTAAAAAACAAATAAATTTAAATAAAAATTAAACTTAATAAAAATTATATTCATGTCGGAGCAATATTCAAAAGAAGATCTGGACAACCTGTTTGAACAGCTGAACCACCCAAGATCCCTCGAAGAAGAAAATATAGATGATGAATATGTCCCTGAAGCACTGACGACAACGTCATCCACACCAATATCAAAATACGTCCCAACTCCGCTCACGGCTGGACCTAAGCCACTAACAATAGAAGCTTACAGAAAAAGACAGATTAAAAATGATAGCACAGAGCATAGTGCACCAAAACGAAAAACCAGAGGAGGTAAGGCGGTGAAATTACGAAGGAAGATTGGTGAGCTTCACAGGGTAATTCCATTAGCCACTGGAGAGAACAAACGAAAACTAATTGCGGAACTGATAGAATTAAAGAAAAATAAACATAACAACTGAGGCATGGTTTGGACAATTGTACTTCCAAAAGCCAATGAACAGCAGCAGAAAATCACCATGAACAACAATAACAACAATATCAACAATAGCAGCAGCAGCAACAACCTTTTAATAAATAATATAATAGCATTTATTTCGATTGTTTTTATATTAATTGTAATCATATATTTTATAAATAAGCATTGTAAGACTTATGTTAAAAAACAAATAATTAAAAATATGAATTTAAATAATAGTGTTAAAAAAAAAAATAATAATAATAAAATTTGAAAATAATAACAATTAAATTTTACTTGAATGAAGATGAAAAAGTTTGTTACAATATGCTTTTATCAAGGATATTTTAGTGAAATGTTAAATAAAATAAATATTTAAAAATAACATCTATCATAAATGAAAATTATACACAATAAATAAATGGAAATAGAATATGCTTCGAAGATACTTGCGAATTTAAAAAAGAGTCCAAACAGAACTTATACAGACGAATACATAGACAAGACTTTAAAGGACTTATTAAATGTACGACAGAAAATAGTAAAAAAAGAAGAGGAGTATGAATTTGATTTGCTTTTAGGAAGAATAAAATTACTTTTAAAACACAAAGTTGACGAAGTTAAAACAAAAATGTCAAAATTTGATTTAGTAACTGCTTCCAAGCTAATTCCGGAATTTCAAGGGGATTATCTTGAAGTAAACAATTACCTTGGTTTAATTGAATTCTATCACGACACCTTAGAGAATGAGCAGCAGAAACAATTGTTAATTAAATTCGTTTTAGCTACAAAGCTATCAGAAAAAGTAAAAAATAAAATTCTGACAGAAGCCAAGCCTACTACATTTGAAGACTTTAAAAAACTACTCAAACAAACATATAAATCATATAAAACAACCTCAAATATTCACAGTGAATTATCACAAACAAATCAAAGAGGTTTGAATGTGAATACTTTTGGGTCTAAAATAGAGAACTTGTTAGCATCATTAAATGAATTGCAGATAAGTGAACAAGGTGAAACAAATAGAGAAATAATAGTTAAACTTAATGACCAAATTGGTTTGACAACTTTCAAGAATGGTTTAGAAGAGCCATTTAAATCAGTAGTTTTGGCGGCAAGACCAACAAAACTATCTGACGCGATTAAAATAGCTTTAGAAGTAGAAACAAAACCTAATCAGAATAATTTTGTACATATAGCCACAAGAAATAGAAGAACTTTTACGAGCAATTACAGGTCCTATAATAATAATAGAAATTTTAATAATAGAGAACAGAGAAATAATGAACATGGCACTAGAAACTCAAATAATAATTACAGTAGGAATTTCAGCCATAATAGAAACAACACTAGTAATAGAGGGTTTAATAATAACAGAGGAGGAAGTAACAATTATGGTAGAAATAATAGAAAAAATAACCAAGGAAACAGAGGTTATAATAATAACAATAGAGATGGCAACCGGGGAAACGGGGGTACCCCCGGTGGCGAAAAACCGGGGAGTACTCAACAAAGAAAGTAATTAGTGTAAGTAAAAATGAAGAACTTTCAAATTATATTAGAGTTAAAATAGGTAATAACGTTATATCATTATTAATTGATACAGGTGCAGATATATCATTATTAAAAGAAAATTTAGCTAATAGTTATATAGATAAAAGTGACATTTGTCAAATAAGCGGAATAAATGGGGGAATGACAAACTCGTTAGGAGTTGCAAAAATTAAGCTATTATGGGAGGATAAGGAAATAGTACATAAATTTCACATAATGTTAGAAAATTCAAATTTATTAGCAGATGGAATATTAGGTAGAGATTTCTTAACAGAGCGTAGCTGTAAGATTGATTATGAAACGTATACACTAACAATATCGCAAGTTGATGATGATGATCTGATAATACCAATAAATATGCAAACGAAAACAGTTAAAAACATAAAAATATCTCCAAGAACAGAAACAGTAATAGCTGTAGATATTGATGTAGATGAAGAAAGCGTAATATGTGGGAAAGAAATAAGAAAAGGGATATTTGTTGCAAATACCATTATTCCGTCAGAAGGAATAAAGCATATAAAATTTTTGAATACAACTGAAAAGGAAGTAAATATATCAAAATTAACACTAGGTATAGATAAACTTAAAAATTATGATATACTACATTTCAAAAATACTTTAACCGATGAAAGCAGGTTCCAGAAAATTCAAAAAGAAATTCAAATAGATAAGCTAGATAAGGAAGCAAAAGCTTCAATATTAGAAATCTGTAAAGATCATCAAAACATTTTTCATTTAGATGGAGAAATTTTGACAAAAAATAATTTTTATGAGCAAAAAATTGGAACAACGGACAAAACACCAGTTTACATTAAAAACTATCGAATACCACACTCCAGTTTACAAGAAATAGAAAAACAAGTTGACAAACTATTAGACGAAGACATAGTTGAACCTTCCGTTAGCCCATACAATTCACCCTTGTTAATAGTACCAAAGAAGAGCGCGGGGGAAGAGAAAAAATGGAGACTAGTAGTTGATTATAGATCTTTGAATAAAAAAGTTGTAGATGACAAATTTCCATTAACCAGGTTAGAAGATGTACTTGATAAATTAGGTAAAGCGAAGTATTTTTCGACTTTAGATATGACAAGTTCATTTCATCAAATTCCACTACATCCAAAATCGAGACCATTAACAGCCTTCTCAACAGATTCAGGTCATTTCCAATTTAAACGTTTGCCTTTCGGTTTGAAAATCTCAACAAATAGTTTTCAAAGAATGCTTTCAATTGCACTTAGTGGTTTACAAGCATCAGCATTTTTATACGTTGATGATATAATAGTTTTTGGAGCTAGTTTAAAAGAACACAATAGGAATCTTGTAGAAGTTTTTAAAAGGTTACGTAAATATAATTTAAAATTGAATCCAGGAAAATGTAATTTCTTGAGACCTGAGGTAGTTTACCTTGGACATTTAATCACAGATAAAGGTGTGACTACTGACCCTAGCAAATATTCAGTAATAAAAGATTACCCAACACCAACAGATTCTGACGAAGTACGCAGATTTGTAGCTTTTTGTAACTACTACAGACGTTTTATTCAGAACTTTGCTGACATAGCAAAACCATTAAATCAATTATTAAAGAAAAATGTGATTTTTAGCTGGTCACAAAATTGTCAGAGTTCATTTGAACTTTTGAAAGAAAAACTTATGTCGCCACCAGTACTAAGTTACCCAGATTTTTCAAAACCTTTTGTTTTGACAACAGACGCTTCAAATTATGCACTGGGAGCTGTACTTTCTCAAGGAGAAATCGGTAGTAATAAACCCATAGCATTTGCTAGTAAATCATTAAATAAATATGAAATAAACAAAGCGATAATAGAAAAAGAGTTGCTAGCCATTCATTGGGGAATAAATCATTTCAGACCATATTTGTATGGTAAAAGATTTATAGTGTATACAGATCATAGACCATTAGTTAGTTTATTTACCCATAAGAACCCATCATCTAAATTAACTAGGATAAGAATAGATTTAATGGATTATGATTTTGACATTATATTTAAGCAAGGTAAAATGAATACCAACGCCGATGCGTTGTCAAGAATAGTTTTAAACTCGGAGAAATTAAAAGACATGGTACCAACAAATAATATTAATGTGTTAACACGAGGAATGAAAAATAAATTGACAGATAATAAAGAAGAAGAAACACCCGCGGACACTTTACCATTGGAGACTGATCATCTTCATATATGGGAGTGTATTTCAATATCTGATATTAGAGGAGTAAAAAAGTTAAAATTTGAGAATAAAGATAAAACTAAAACTGGCCAAAAAATTGAGTTTAATGAATTTAAAAATGAGTTACATGTTAGATACAATCATAAGACATTATCAGAGTTAAAATTGATTTTGAAAAAATTGTTATCTCACGCAAAGCATGAACACATTAGTAAACTAGCGCTAGCGAATGATGATGAAATATTTAAAAAGATATCTATTCATAGATTTAAAGAAATTTTTAATGAAATACAAGAAAATGAAATCGAAGATTGTCTAGACATACTATTATATTCTCCTCCGAAAAGAATAGAAAATGAACAAGAAATGAAAGAATTAATAGAAGGATACCATGACTCAAAAACAGCAGGCCATTGCGGCATAAGACGATGCATAGGAAAACTCAAACAAAAATATGTGTGGAAAGGCATGAATAAAATGGTTAAAGACCATATTAACAAATGTAAAATCTGTAACGAGGTAAAAATTATTAAATATACAAAAGAAAAGTTGACAATAACAGAGACACCAAATACATCATTTGATGTTGTAACAATAGATACAGTTGGTCCTCTTAGACCATCCAATACATACAGATATATACTAACAATTCAATGCGAACTTACAAAATTTGTAGAAGCGTTTCCTTTGATAACAAAAGACGCAGTGAGTGTAGCAAAAACGATAGTAGAAAAGTTTATTTTAAAATATGGTTGTTTTAGGAAATTAAAAACAGACAAAGGTACTGAATTTACGAACGAATTATTGACAAATATCTGTAAACTAATGAACATAGACAAAGTAACATCAACACCATACCATCATGAAACTTTAGGTACAGTTGAAAGAAACCATAGAGTTTTAAATGACTTCTTAATGACAATGGACGGGAAGGATAACTGGGATGAACTATTACCATACTACACATACTCGTACAACACCACTCCACATAGCACGACTCACTATACACCATTTGAATTAGTATATGGTAAATTATGCTCTTTACCTTGTGAAATTATTAAAAGCAAAGAATCATTCTACAATTTAGACAATTATATAAATGAATTCAAAATTAAACTAAGATATGCACATAATCAAGCACAAGAAAATTTGTTAAAAAATAAACAACATAACTCCAATACACAAAAATATATTAACAAACCAAAATTTAAAACAGGAGACTACGTATATTTAAAAGTAGGAAATAAGAAAAAATTAGATAAACCTTTTAAAGGTCCTTTTAAAATTATATCACAAAACGGATCTAACAGTACTATAATTATGGACAATGTAGAAAAAGAAGTACACAATAATAATTTAATAAAAGCTAGAAATATGTAAACGTATATAAGAATATGTAAAACTATAATATAAAAATAATTTTGTCAATTATGATTACAAAATCATTTTTTTTATAGGGTAAGGGTGTTGTGTGTCTACAAATAATTAGTAAGTAAGGTCAGTAATGTAAACACACATGTGACTGCAATATTATATAATAAGAATGCAAGCAAAAAAGAGTTATGACTCATATATATGTCACAAATTGGGCAAAGCGTTAGCGGCCACTTGCTTTGTCGAAACGATCATATTGCAGCTTGCACATGTGGGTCATTTTTGTGAAGACATTTGTAATGTGGTATTTTCTGAAGACGATGAACTCTGTAGATATTGATATTTCTCAATATATGAGAAGTCAATATAAATTGAATTAGAGTAAAAGAAAAGCAATGAGACTTTACTACAAGAACATTTAGAAAATGCAAAACTACAAAAAAATAAATTATGATTGGTCACAATATGAAAATGTTGGAAAAGTAACTGAAAAGTGGGAGTGTCTTAGATTTAAGGAGAAATGTAAAATTTATTATAAAAGCAGTTTTTGTGCACTGAAATAAACAGACTTCTTTTGAATCAAGAATCGGCAGCATTGCCTCGTTTTTCTAACTTGTCTCATCAATAAAAATAGGCCTTGAGGCCATCATCCTTTTAGCGTGGCTCGCTTAAAAGCCAAAAGTTAAAAATACTAAAACAGGGAAATGAAACAAAAACCAACACAGTTGACATTTCTTAGCGGTTTCTCGAACTAGTGCTCTCAAGCCGGGAACACTATAGCGCTGCCGCATTTCGTTTACCACAATTTCATTGTGATGATGATGAAATTTACGGTGATAAGAATCTGCAATAAGCTAGGTTACTTGATGATGACGAGGGAGAATTTTCGGACGCCGAGTATCGTAATCAGCTATTCGTAGTTCATCAATTCTTCCTTTCACTCGAAGCATTCCAAAATTGTCTAAATATGGCGAATATGTGTAGATTCCACTCTTTCGGGATATTGGCTCGCCACGATGTAATTGCTTTACTCTTCTCCATAGGCTTCTTCTTGGCAATTTCGTATGACGACATACCTTTAAGCACCTCGCAGTTTTTCCCACTTACTAAAACGCATCGGATTAGGACTAATGACTGCTAATGGCGAAGAAGTAGGTTGCTTCACGTCCACGTGACAAATCAGATCGTGCTCGTTATCGCTAGCGACGTTGAGGTCTGTTTTTGGCCACTGCTCCTCAGACCCGCGCAAAAAGTTAGGCCCAATGAACCACCTAGACGCGTTATTAAAATCGGGATATGTGGACCATTTGGTGGCGTCGTCTGCGACATTGTCTGAGGAAGAGACCCATCTCCAATCTTGAACGCGAGAATCTTCAAGTATCTCACCAATTCGAACTGCGACGAACTGCTGAAATTTTCTCGCATCAGACCTTATCCAATATAGTACATTTTTTGAGTCGGACCAAAATATGCGACGATCCAAACGAACAGATAATGCGCTGGTTACCAAATTTGCTAAGCGTAGACCTAATATGGCCGCCATTAATTCCAACCGTGGGATGAATATAGGCTTAAGCAGAGCAACGCGTGTTTTTGAGGCAACCAAACTACAAGCAACTTTATTGTTTTGTATGGCGCGCAAATAAATTGCAGCGGCGTAAGCATCTTTACTTGCATCCAAAAAAATATGCAGTTCAATTCGCTCGGATGAACTTACCGAGTTATAACAGCGCGGAATTCGTATTTCTTCAATAAAAGGCAAATATCGTATCCATCGCCACCACTTTTCCAACTCTTCTTGTCGAATAGGCTCATCCCAAGTTATCACGGAGCGCCATATTTCTTGCATCAATATTTTTGCGTAAATGATGAAGAACCCTAAGAGACCCAATGGGTCAAATATTGTCATTACGACTCTCAAAATTTGTCGTTTCGTTGGTATGACGCTCTCATCGAAAATCTCTTTCGGGAATTTTACAAAATATCGCAGTATGTCAAGTCCCGGAGACCACCACATCCCCAAAACATTTTCATGGCACTCATCCGGCTGCTCAATGTATTTATCAGTTTGTTCGCATTTACCAGTCAACGCGAGCAAAACTGCCTTAGAGTTTGAAACCCAGATTCGCATCTCAAACCCACCTTCAGCATGGATGTTTCGTACAATAGTAGCAAGTTCAATCATCTCACGCTCTCGCTGGACACTTTGTAGCCAATCATCCACAAACGTATTGTCTAAAATTGCCTTAACAGCTACTGGGTGCTCTTGTTGAAAACGCAGTGCATTTTTATTTTTTATATAATTTGCTAGAGAAGGCGAACACGTTGCACCAAATGTCATCACCTGCATTACATACACCCCCGGTGCCTTCGAGCTGTCACCATTTCGCCACAGGAACTGTTGTGCAGCTTGGTCTTCCTTTCTAATGCGAACTTGATGAAACATTTCACGTATGTCACCTAACAACGCTATCGGCTGCTCGCGGAATCGTATCAGCACACCTAATAGGGATCTAAGCAAATCAGGTCCTTTCATAAGAACAGAGTTAAGGGCAACATTATTTACTGCAGCAGCTGCATCCCAGACCAATCGTTTTTTGTTTTTATTAGGATTGTTAACAGTAAATATCGGGATATACCAGGCTTTGCCACCCACGGAAATTTCATTTTCCTTCAACCTTCTTACATACCCCTTCTGCTCATAATCGTGGATTGTGTTAATCATAAATTTTTTTAAGTCGGAATGACGAGACATTTTAGCCTCAAGGCATTGTAAACGCCGACGTGCCATTGGTAGGGAATCAGGTAGCTCTACTTCATCATGCTTCCATAGAAGTCCAGTTTCCCATCGTTTCTCCAGAGGAAGGTATTTTGTTGTAGCCGACATTATGCGCTGCGAGCGCTCGTCTTCCTTTGAAACCAGTGGTGCAGTTTCTCGAATACCAACAGACTCCAATGAATAGTGTGATTTTACCAGTTCTTCCAAGCGCTTATCACCATTACAAGTGCAAAGGTGCATTATTCGTTGGTGTGACTCTGTAGTTGCATTGCCACGCCCATACACGGACCAACCAATTTTGCATCGAGCTGCAACGAGTTCATCACCTTCCCTTTGTCTAGTTTCTTGGGGAATTATAAGCTTTAAGTTGTCCAAGCCGATAAGAATCCGTGCTCGTTCCGCAGTGTATGGAACAATTGGTAAATCTTTTAGATGTTCTCGAGCAAATATGGCAGCTAAGTCTAATGATTGTACAAGAAGCTTAAGTGCAGTTATGGTACGCACATTTTTCATATAAAATTTCTTTGCGTTAGGCACCTGTGCGGAAATGCACAGGGCAACAGACTGCGAATTCGTTTCATTCTGTTTAATATCACCTGTCTATTGTAAACACAGTTCCTCCCTTGGACCGGAAATACCTAGCTCTTTTGCTAAGTCTTGCTCCATAAGTGTACAAGCCGAACCTTCATCAATAAAGGCCCATGTGTTGATAGACTTACCATACGCATGAAGCGTTACACCAATATAGCGAAATACGGCGCTCCGCTTTTCTTTCGAATGGAACAGAATAGGATTTTGTACGGCCCGAACATTAGTTTCTTTTTCTGTAAACGTAACAGAGCGTTTATAATGTGGTGTATGTAAGAGTGGATTATGCGCTCGCTTACAACCATCCACACCACATTGCTATTTAGAGCTACGCATGGCTTTGTTCAATGCACGAAATTCTTCACATACTGTCAAGCAATGCCCTTTTAAACATTTCGGGCAACTATATTTTTCTCGCTCGCTGGCCGCGACGTCGTCAGCGACGTTGAAACGTCAATCAGATTTGTACAAATGTATAAATTCAGTTTCTTACACTTGTGTTCTTTCTTTCTACAAAAATATACTTGCTCACAAGAGACTTAACTACTGTATTTATTGAAGTGCAGCAGACTAAATACAGATAAACTTCAATTAGGATTGAATTCAATTTCAGACTAAATACAGATAAACTTCAATTCGGATTGAATTCAATTTAATCTAGCAATTAACAAATTAAATTATTCAGCAAACTTTAAGTCTGCACGTTGTCGAAGGAAAAACGTAAAAAGAAAGAAATTCAGTATACTTTTAGCATAATGGGAAATAGCGATGACAGCGAAAAATAGTACAAGGAAGAGGACGAAACCCTTGGCGAAGACAGCTCAACGACGGCGGTGCATTCTAGAATTTGACGGCGGCGTAACACTATCCCTGTGCAAAATTTCATGCAAATCCGTCCAGTCGTTTCCGCGTATTAATTAAATTAAACTTTTTTAACAGGTGGCAACTCTTAATAGAAGTAGCCTATTTTCCAATGTAGGTCATAAGCAGGGAAACCCAAAATATGCACTTAAAAATCCATTTTATGCGCATAAAATATGCCATTAAAATAAAAAATATGCTAAAATATGCTCAAAATTTCGTTATTATTTCACGGCCAAAAATGTTCTTAATTAAAAACACAACTTTGCTATTTAAAAATGTTTTATTAGGAATAAAAACAAACGACAATTATTCCAAGGAATATTAAAAACATAACAAATACTATAGGTTTAACAAAAAGAAAAAAATCACAATTCATTCATCTGAAAAATTAAAAATTATACGAAAAGCCCTCAATCATTTTAGATTATTGTCACAATAAATAACAATATGCTGCATCAAATTTACTGATCGCACCTTCCGTACGGAATCAGCTGTTTGTCCTCGTACGTATGTATGTACATTAGACTGCATCACTCCCCATACAAAAAAAAATCGGTGCTATTTTTCCATCGGAATTATAAAATTTATTATATTTTAAGACGTCCACCAAAATATTTCGGAAAAATATTAAGATTTTAGTGAGCTGGACCGATTTGAAAATACCTCTAAAAATGGAATTTTATATGAATAAAAATAGTTTCTTAAAATTTTTTTTTTTTTAAATCCCCTCAAATGTCAAAACGGGTTTAGCTTATAAAAATTGTATAAAAATATTTTAAAAAAATTAAAAAAAAAAAGTTGAGCGGAATCGTAATAATGAGATTTTTGATGCTGTTTTTTTAACTTTTTTCAAAGATTGGTTTTTTATAGAACTAGCAAGAAAATTGAAATTGGAGTCGATAAAAATTATTTGCTGTCGCACGATGTTGTTGGACAATCTTAATGCATTGCGACTCCTCACAATCTAATATATTGACAATGTGGCGAATTTGTTCAAAGTGTTCTGCATAGTAGTGCACCGCTTCTAACCAAGTACCCCAACGTGTTACCACCGGCTTGGGAGGCATTTCTTTAATAATTGCTAGACGTGACGGTGCTTTTAAAAAAACTTTCTTGACATTTGCAATCAATTGATCCACTTTAGGGTGAAGATCCCGAACTTTCTCACACAATCTGTGTAGTGCATGCGCTAAACATGTTATGTGTGTAATTTTAGGGATATATGACTTGAGCCGCTTTCTTCATATAGGGCGCTGCATCTGTGATAAAGAGCAAAATTTTATCTTTATTGAAATCGTTGCCCAAAAACTTTATAGAATCGTCAAACAAGCGGGCGATCGAAGCATGGTCCGCCTTCTCCAAAACTGCTGTATTCAGCAACATCGTTTGCGTAGATGAATATTCTGTAACCAAAACACCTATCACAACATTTGCGATGTAACGCCCTGCGGTATCCGTCGTCTCGTCAATAGAAATCAAAAGATACTGATTTTGGATGTTGGTCTTTATTTTATTTATGGTGGACATGTAAAGCCAATCGACTTTACGGCGCAATGTCGTTTCAGATGGCACTTTGTACTCCATGTACTTCTCAAAATAAGAAACGAGAGTTGTATTCCTTATTTTATGTATTGGAATATCAGCGCCAACGAATGCTTTGCAGGTGTCTCTTATGAATTCTTCGTACTTTGAAATTTGTGTATTTCCACCAATAAATTGTTGCGATGAGGCATTAGCTGCTTGCTTTGACTCCTGCGCCTGATGCGTTGTGCCCTGCATGTGCTGTTTTATCAAGAAGACTCTATCCGACGCAACAGATTTGTTGCACACCTTACAATACAGCACCTGTCCATCTGTCTTGAGAACTGGGTATTGTTGCACGTAGAAGGCCAATTTTGCTGTCTGCTTTTTGACTAAATCCTGTAAATCTGACGGCTACTGGAACGTACTACTCAAGGCGAATTTATATAAGGTGGTGTTGTTTAATCAGCTGTGTGTAGCGTTTGATTGTCAAAATTTTATATTTTGCTAGTGAGTGAGTGAAATCGTGAGAGTGTTTGCATTTTCTGTCGCCCTTTTTCATTCGGAGAAGAATAGCTGAAATTTGACAATCACCAGCTAAAAGCAAAAACAAAATACAAGTAATTGTTGTATTTGTTGAATCGACACCACCTTATATGAATTCGCCTTGGTACTACTTATGTATTTTTAACACAGGTTGACGTTTTTCCCAAAACCAAAGCAGCAAATAGTCTTCTCTTTCTCGCACTCTTCATATTGTATAAACTACAATTGTACCTTAATAAATTCTACCCTTGCTATTGTGAGCGAGCATTTTTTAGAGCAGAGTTGCTTTTTTTAATATTTGTTCGTGTACTTTTTTCACATATTTATGCAAATTTTATGCACTTATCTTGTAATATGCAAAATTTTTTATTTAATTTATTCTAAAATATGTTAAAATATGCATAAACAAATATGGTTTAAACGGCTTCTTTTGGTATAAAAAACACATGTACTTTACTCCCTATTTAAAAAAATGTTCAATAAAGAATATGCTTTTGCATATTTTGGGTTACCCTGGTCATAAGCTATCTGTGCGCAAACTTTCATGCAAATCCTTTCAGTCGTTCCCGCATATTAAATAAATTAAACTTTTTTAACAGGTGGCAAAAACAGGTGGTGGAAAAAAATAGCCCATTAGCCATAAGCTATCTGCGTACAAAAGTTCATGCAAATCCGTTCAGTCGTTTTCGCGTGATGATTTTCCAAACATCCAAACATACAAACTTTCACATTTATAATATTAGTAAGATGCTCAGAATGAATAGAGAAGTCCATTAAGCCATGTCTGTCTGTCCGTCTGTCCGTCCGTCCGTGTACACTATAACTCGAGCAGAAAGTGAGATATCTCAACGAAATTTAGTATTTGGGTTTCCATTTATCCCAGGTACATAGGTTGGTATTGAAAATGGGCGAAATCGGACTGTAATTTAGAGAAATACAAAATCTTCGATAAATCAGTAAATGTTGAAGCTAATTTTTTCAAAATTGATGCTTGCAACAATTATTTACCAAGAAATACGTTTATGATAAAATTTTGGAAATGGGCGTGGCAGCGCCCACTTATGATCATATATATATATGTATCTCGGTAAACGTTCCACCAATTTGTACCAAACTCGGTATGGTTATGGTGCTTGTCACATAAAAGCAAACGATTGAGAATTATTGAAATCGGACTAAAATTGAGGCCGATTTTCATATAACGGTAAATTCCAGAAATGCTTGAAACTTCCATATTTCGAAATTTAAGGATTAAGGCTAATTTACTCAAAATTGATACACCCCGGCTTACCATGTAGCGGTAGCTTTCGGAAAGGTGAACCACATATCGCACCCTAAATAAAAAACCGGCTCAACTCAAAATTTGTCAAAATTTATATTTTTCCATAAAACAGTTCACAGACCGTATACCGAACGTCCGCGAAAATTTCTTCTTCACCACTATCTTCTTTAACTGGAAAAATACTACTAAAACTTTTTAGTTTTGCTTGCGTCGATTGCGTAGCGTCAACAGTTTTTTGCCTCTCCTGAACATTTAGAATTTTTTGAGTTGTGCCGGTTTTTGATTTAGTGTGCGATATATTTAATACTTGCGCCGGTATTTAATGTTCGGCTCCGCCGGAACTTAGACTTTCTTACATATGTGCACATGTATCTCTGACTTTAACTTCAGGCCAACTCCTTTTCAACTAATTTACAATAGCTTTAGTTTTATTCAACCTGATTTTATTATCACTCTTATTGTATTCCCTTTGAATTATTTTATCTTTATTTTATTATAATTTTACTTTAATTTACTTTGTTCTACTTTAATTTAATTTACTAATTCTTATTGTAATTTATTTAATTTTATTTCATAAATTCAAGTGGATTTAGTCAGATTAAACTGGGTTCTATTATATACTGAATTTAACTTATTTCCATGTCGATTTCATGCATTTTTTTCTCTATAGCACGCACATCTTTTAGTTCACATTTCTTTTATTAAGGATTGTATTAACTTTATTTTATTGGAACGAAAATTTTCAAAACGGATTAAACTTAAATAGATTTTTTTTTCTACTTACCTAGTAACAGGACTTAGAACGGTCTTTTTTTCCAAACCGTAGGCGATTCCGGTTAAACGGCAAAAGAAATTACACACTTGCCTCCTGTTTTTTTTTTTGTTTGTTTGCACGTTTACTCTTCTAGAAGCCAACCTGTGCTTTAATTTTTCACTTCAGTTATTTGGCGATCGTGCCCAGATACGTCGATCGTAGCGAAATTGCTTACTACTTTCACTCAAAAGTTACACGCATTAACGCGCACGCATTCACGCACAGGGATACGCTCGCACACATCCCCACTCATCAGCGTTGCCACTAACAATTTTTTCCCCCTACCAATTTTCTTCCCAAATCCGACCACAATCGTTTACAACCTAACAAATAAATTTCAATTATAAAAAAGCATTTTGAAAGCATATACTTCTTTTATTTAAGATTAAATATTTCGAATACAAAACATTTACATACATACATACATATATGTACTTTGTACATTTTAAAACAAACAAAGAATAAATAAATGCGGGTACAGTCTTAGGCACGGAGATGAGATCATTTAAAATTTGTATGCTTGTATAAATTATATACATACATGTTTTCTACCAATAAGTTTAATTTCTTAAAAGTAAATTTAAATCAATTAAGTACACATGCAAATCTTTAGCAGCTGACTACACATAGTGCGGGTCATTTTTGTTTACAAGTTCCTTGCATAACGTTATGCTATTGATACTGTAAATCTTAAGATTATTTAGTAGTTTAGTTTTCATCAAAGAAAGCGTTGAAAATTTGCGTTTTGCAGCCGAATAGCTATGGGGTAATGAAATTATATTAAATACAAAATTGGCGAGATGCATGAAGCTATTTTCATTTATTCCATTTTTAATAGAATAAACTTTTTCCCAAAACATATCAATATCCAGATCGCTGGAAATATCAAGGTCACTTAGCCTCAGTAAATTCCACTGCGTAGTTATTATATCAGGATGGCAATCTATGAGATGAGGTAAAATTGGTAAATTTTCATTAGAAACTACCTTAGCTGGTGTTATTATTTGTGCAAGTTTTATATCTTCACGCGTGAAATCGAATCTTAGATTTATTTGGTCCAAAAACATCTCACTTTTCGTTCCAAAAAAATGTTAGATATTTTAATATGATTATTTTCATTTTTATAAGCTTTTATTTAACTTGGTCATCCCGCGCAAATCGCGGAAATTTCCAATCGATTTTAAACTGATTTCCCGACAAGTTAGAGACTTGAAATTTTCAGCATACTTCCAATCACGATGACAATGCAATTTAATATATAAATGAATTTCCCATATGGTCCAGGGGTCTTGATTCAAAGGCGGTCAAAAAATAGTAAGATTTATGGCTAACAGAGCGTAATTTGCCAAAGAACCTAAAACCACTATAAAATTGTTTAAACTGCCGGCGATAGCGTAGCAAAGCTATTTGTGGCAAATTCTAAATATCAACCTAGTCTAGATATGAACCTCGTTCTAGGAATTAGAATACTGCAGATGTCGCCCCGCCAGAAGCAGTTAAATATTGCGCCTAAATATATGCCATGCTACAGCGGAAATGGAGGACACGCCATTTCTTTAAATAAAATTAACTGCTTTTATATGTACATATTAGGGATGTCAATTTTCGGGGTTTTGTCGATCCCGGGATTTTCGTGATCTGAAAATATAATCCCGGGATTGTCCCGAAATTCAGGTAACAGTGCAACACATCTGTGATCATCCTATTATAGTATTTTAAATCAGATTGATATAACAAAAAAGTACAATTTGTTGTAATTCATTTACATATTTATTAAGGCGATAAATCAGTATTTTCAATCAACAAAAAACAAACATAAAATTTGACAAACATATATGTATGTATGTACATATCCTCATTAATTTATGACATAGTTTTTGTACTACAAGTACAAATGCATATACGGTCACTCCCAGAAATATTTTGCATAGTTTTTTTTTGCAATATTCACGATATTTTTCATGGTATTTTTTTTTGTCAATTTAAAAAAATATATACGTATGTGCAATTTTGAAGTTGCTAAAACATCCCGTTGACATTTTATATATTTTTTTTTTGCCACAAAAAAATTCGTTATAAGGAAGAAAATGCCCAACATCGTCAGTAAAAAAAATTCAAAAATCAAGGGAGTTTTTAGCAACTTTAAAATTGCACTTTATTGTGTTAAATTGAATGGGCTATAAAACTGCATAATAGAATTTTTTTTTAAATTATGATTAAAAAGTTTGATATTTTTATGATAATTTGGTGAACTTAAACTTTCTCTAAGGTGTGAAATTTTGAATTACATGATTTTTGTTGTAAAATGAGCTATATATTTTTTTAATTAACAAAAAAATACCATGAAAAATATTTTAAATATTGCAAAAAAAAATCTATGCAAAATATTTTTGTAAGTGACTGTATTTGGTACAGCAGTAACTGCCTATGTAACTATATCAAATTTTTTAAATCACTGTTTGAGATCAATTTAAGATATTATCAGTATATTTAAGTAATAATAAAAAAGTTAACACATTTAAGTAAAAAAATAAATATATAAGTGCATCACCTATTCCATTTTGAGCGATATTTTTGAGGGGATATTTGTGATAAAAATTTAATTGGCTAACAAAAAAATTGTTTCCAGCAATATTTGTTTTGCCCTTGAGGGGATATTTGTGATAAAAATTTAATTGGCTAACAAAAAAATCGTTTCCAGCAGTCCCGGGATTTAAATCGACTAATCCCGGGATATTCTGGACTTAAAAAAGACCGGGATCCCGGGATTGACATCCCTAGTACATATGTATGTTTATACAAAACGTAAACAAACAACATTTTGCTTGCCAAGTCTTCTGTTCTCTTTCATTGCAAGTTGAATTATTTTAATATCTATTGCAAAATTTTTTAAATAAAATAAAATAACACTTTTTAATATACAACGCTTTTATGAATGGACTAAAAATTATAAAATAAAACAATGTAAAAAAAATATTTTTTAAAAACAAGCTTTTATTTAACCTGTACAATCAAAGGAATAAAATGAAGTAGTGTAACAAAAGATTTTTTAGCACGAAAATTTTGTCAAAACTGCACTAAAATGAATAAAATAAAATAAGTTAAAGTCTCGTTAAAGTTACTAAAAGCCATTAAGTGAAAGGAGTTATTCAAACTCTAATGAAAATTACTAACAATTTGTACTAATTTATAGCGTTTTCTTTTCTCAAAAAAAGTTCTGCCCTTTTATATGGGAACTCTATCTTTGCGTTGCCCTAAAACCTGAGAAAATGTCGCGTTCTTTATATGAGAATGAATGAAAGATAGAGTTCCCATATAAAAGGGCAGAACTTTTTTTGAGAAAAGAAAACGCTATAAATTAGTACAAATTGCAACCTGCTGAAAAAAGAACACGACACCTTGTGAAAGGGATGAGAAAAGAACGTGAAAATGTGACAGCGCTAACACAAGGCAGAATAAGTGCAGCCTTTTTTCGAGAAAAGAAAACGCTATTACTTCGTTTTTAAAAAAGCTTGTCGGCGAATTCAGCGTACACGCATAATTGGTTAGGTATGTATGTATGCAGATATTTAAATGCCGGTTTGCTATCCGCGCGACAAGCTTTTTTAAAACCGAAGTAAATTAGTACAAATAGTTAGTAATTTTCATTCGAGTTTGAATAACTCCTTTCACTTAATGGCTTTTAGTAACTTTAACGAGACCTTAACTTATTTTATTTTATTAATTTTAGTGCAGTTTTGACAAAATTTTCGTGCTAAAAAATCTTTTGTTACACTACTTCATTTTATTCCTTTGATTGTACAGGTTAAATAAAAGCTTGTTTTTAAACAATATTTTTTTTACATTGTTTTATTTAAATTAATATTAATATTGTTACTGATCGCATCTTTTTGAATAAAGTTACTCAAAATTAAGAGATAATGTGCTTTGCTAGTTGCACATAAGTATGGAAAACGAGAGCTTTCAGCTTGGAACTCTTTGTTAAGATTGATAATTATGGGCAAAATATACGATAGAAATAAAAAATAGCATTGGTTTCACAACACATTCCTTCTGCCAGGTCTGCAGATCGCATACTGTTTACTTCATAAAACCAGGAAATAAAATAAAGTTTTAAGCTATCCCATTGCTCAACTATTCTTAACACAACGCTTTCTAGTGAAAGCCATCGTCTTTGAGACATGCCCTTCGGGGCACAATAGCCCTACTGGTCGCAGTGCCATACCCAACTAACTATCTTGAGACATGCCCAAGATTTTGTGGGGTTCTACCGAACAGTAGTCCTGAAATTCCTTCAGTTCATATGTCCTCTTTGGATTGTGGCAAAAGAAACTGTTTATGTTGCGGCACAGTGTCTCGATGCTTTTCGCCAATTTTTTACAAGCGTAGCTTGAGCAAAGGTGAAGTGAGTGGCATGTGCACTTTATATAAAATAAATCGGTTTCTGCACTCAATATTGTTTTCAGCTCGCCCAAGTCTCCAGCCATAACACTGGCTCCATCAGTGGCCAAACCAATTCGGTTTCTTATTTTTAAAGGCAGGCAATTATTTATATGCAAAATGATGTTTGAAATATATATTTTTATAATTAAGAATTTAAAAACTAAATTTAACTATCCGACCAAAATCTTACTTTTCCGACCAACCTACCAAATGAAAAAGAAGCGACCAAATTTGGTCGTAAAAGACCAATAGTGGCAACCACAATATAACCAGTAAACAACCTTGGGTGAATTTGTCGACTGCCTTCCTCGGGGATGAATATGCCAGGGATGAAATTATTGGTACCCACGCCTTCTAAGCACGCAGGGTTGCTTTTGAGAAACAAAAAATAATTAGCTCAAAGTAGTTTCAAAAAGTATAGTGTAAAACGAAATTTATTAAATAATGAAATGACTTATTATGTAAACTATTGGAATAAAACTTGTTTCATTACCTTTTTTGTAGTGCACGGCCGTGGTTTAAACTCAGTTTAAACGCCCGATCTGGCTGGCTTAAACTAGGATTAGCCAATCAGATGTCAGCCAGCTGGCACTGAAAAACTGGCCCTAAAATGAGCAACTACAGAAAAAATACTTCTCTGGTGTTACTGCCACCATGGCGAATATGTGTTGCTATTTATTTTTCTTCTGTTTACGCGAAAAACAATGCAGGTAATACTTTTCGTTGAATATCATCAAGAATCTGTACATTTTATGCTTTTGTTTTATAATTCCTCGAATTTTAAGTGCTAGCAAGAACAAGCCGAGCCGAACATCAGAATCACACCTACCTGACGGTTTTGAAGTGTTTTTTTTTTAATAAACGCATGTCTTTCAGTTCTAGAAGAATTAAAGTCAGTAGAGACATATTTTTTTTTATATAATTACTGCATTTTAATTGCTTAATCTCTTTTGCACCAGAGCAACTGTCCAAAATTTCCAGCAGTAAAAAGTTACGAATTGGCACAGCAGAAATGTAAAATTTTCTTACCATAGTATAAAGTTTTTTTTCACCATAGCACTTTTCTACACATTGGTACAGGCCCAGAGTACTACAATTTTTTAAATGAAAAAATAATTACTTCATCACTTCCTTAAAATTATAAAGCTTTTTTTACTAATCTCTTTAATTATTAGAGCATTATAATATCATTTTACTTAGGGCTGCCAGATATCTCTGTTGACCAAACCGGGACACTTTAGGGAGGGCCTCTCGCCCCTTCTCTTTCATTTCGACGTGCGAAAGGATGTAGTGAAATTTTATTTTGACAGACAAAAACAAAAACATAAAAACATGAGATCATGAGATCATTCCAACGTACGCCAACAAAACAAAACAACTTATCACAACTAAAGCACAGAGAATTTTTCACAATGCATGAACCTTTTTTTTATTCTTTATAAAAATACAGTTTATAATAAATATATGAAAAAACATAAAAATAAAATTGTTAAACTTTGTGCTAAACTCGGGAAAATTCAATAAATTTGCATACAAATTTGCAACATTCTAATCAGACTTTTTATAAAAATTTTTAAAATGAAGTTTTGCAGCCCATTAAATTTTAGTTGATTTTTGGTATTGTTTTTACTGAGAGTTTCTTCCATACAAACTATGTTCTGTAATTCTTTTTATATGGAAAACACTGTGAGCAAAAAAAAATAAATGCTAAAAATCAACGAAATTTGCCGGCAACTTCAGACTTGCACTTTATTAATTGGCTCAAAAGCTACATGTTTGAAATTTTTCTAAAATATCTGATTAGAAATTGTGATCTAATGAAAGAGCCTCCGAGCCAATAATTTTGTGCGGCACTGTACTTATAGGTACTCTAGGTTTCATGAAAGAAAAAAATTTAAGTACAAGATAACATTAAAATATCAGTCATATTTTTCGTTGCTGAGAACTTGTTTCAAAACTTCTGTCTTTTCCTTAATATAATTGTAAAACTCTGTGCACGTCATTTTGAACGTATTTAGGTACATATACTAATCATCAACNAGAAGTTTAGAATTAAAAAAGCCTGCTAAATTAAAAAAATACACATATGAAAGAGCACCAACCCAACTCGTAATACATTTAAGTATACAAATTTTAGTATTTAGTATAGAAATAATCAATTCAAATACGCCCATATTAAAATGAAGCGATTTGCAATTACCGATTGCGATTTGCAATGACCGACTCAGCTACAGCCAGACATGTAAATGTGCATTTAAATGTTGAGTTTGAATCAATACCGCGCGTGCGTGTTATGAAAGTATTATTTTTAAATACGAAAATTTTTAAACGATAATCAAAAAGAAAAGATTCATGTTTACTATGCGTTATTTCCCTCATTGATTCATAACATTTTTCTGAATATTACAACGCGTTCTTTCTCTTAGTGTAGTGATTTTTGAACTTTTATTCAAATTTGTGCAATCAAATCAAAAACCGGGACACTAAAACGAAACCCGGGACATTTTAAGGTTGAACCGGGACACCGGGACAAATAGTCTAAAACCGGGACATGTCCGGAAAACCGGGGCGTCTGGCAGCCCTAATTTTACTATTTTATTATTGCTTAGTACAAAATGCACACATTTACTTACCAAACCTTTATTTGATTCGGTGATAGAAACAAGACCGAAGCATACTTAAGTATTTAAATTTGTATTATGTTTATTTTATATAGCTGTACACTGAGGGAAATAATGCATAGTAAAAATGAATACTTTATATTTTATTATCGTTTAAAAATGTTCGTATTTAAAAATAATATTTGCATACAAAATTTATTACGCACGTATTTGACTGTTCATATCTTAGTATGTATATGAGTGTACATACACACCCCAAGCATGCAGAGCGCCGCTCTGAGAGCGGTGACAACACACACATTCATACATAGTACATGTTTATCCGTACAAATCGCGTGCTGTGGTGTTGATGGATATTCAACATTTGAAAGCAACATAACATAGAAGTTAAATATCTTTTTTTTAGTTTTTGTCTTGATTATTCACTTCACGGATGCTTTTTGAATTGAATTGAATATTTACCAATATACAGTACTTTCGTTGACGTTTATAGTAAGATCGATTACGTTTCTATTTGATTTTAATATTTTTTCCCCTCAGTGTACACAATTTTTTAGATTTTGGCATTCATATTTTGGAAATTTTCTTTTAATAAGATCATGATTTGTCAAATGCTTAATTTTATTTATCTAATAATAATGCAGCACGCAACCCTGAATTCTAAGAAAAATTCTGAGGAAGGCCATTAAATAGCAACAACCCAAAAAGGTTGGCTACTGTCTATACTGTGGTATTTAGCGCAACATGTATGGATACACGGCTGAGACACGTTTAGCGGAGAGTTGCTGAAAGTGTACTGGCAAGCATGGTTGCCACAATTGGTAACTTTCTACCAAAATTGGTAACTTTTTAGCGGTTTGGTAACTTGGTAACTTTTATTTCATTTTGGTAACTTTTGCAACCAAACATCTATTACTAGAAAGAAATTAATTATGTTTTTCATGTGCGTAATTATAAAATCCCTTCGAGTTTCAGTGGCAGCACTACTGACACTTCTACAAAATTACTTCGATAAAATTAGAGTCATCTCATATTCGAATACTGGAAATATTTGAATTGCAGTGGCAGCACTATGGGCTACACTTCTAAAACAACTATCGAATTTTTGCGATCTCACATTTTAATACTGGAAATACTGTTTGCGTCAGTAGTTCAGTAAAAATGGTATAAAAATTCGGCAATCTGGCAATTTTCCGGCACACAAAAAAAAATGTCGCGTGCTTTTTACCAGACCCACCTACCGAATGTATTTCGACCCACTGGATCCGTATCTGAGGTCCGTTTGACACATACAGTACATACCGAAAAAATACCAAAAAATTAGCAATTTTCTCAATTCACTCGAAATTTTATACGCGTTAAGAGAACGGTTAAAAGCACCCGCAACTTTTTTTTTGTGGGCCGATGCTATTATTCCGTGAGTCGCAGGTTCAAATATCGGCACATTCCGAACAAAAAATTGCACAGAAGATGGCACAACTAGTGATGTTCCGATATCAGTACTTAGAAGTATATACTCGAGTACCTCTACCAAGTACCGAGTATTTATTGTACTTCGATCCGCGTGTACAAGTACTTCATGGGTATCGAGTACAAAGTGCAAGTATTTACTTGTTTGCTCAATTTGGGAAAATCAACTGAAAATAGATCTGTGTTGTAGTTTTTGAAAAAAAAAAACGATTCAAGATGTGAACCACTCGATTTCGCTAGGGTTAAAACTAACGAGTTGAGAACAAAAATCGTATCGAAATAGACGAGGATGTGGAGGCAGCCTATGAATTGCGGAAGCGTCGTCTATAGATCGTTTTGAAATCGAAGAATCAAACACAAGTAAACAATGAGCTTTCTGATCACTTAACATCTCCAATTTCAGCACTTTCAAGTAACCCCATTTCAAAATAGAAGGATATGAAACGGCATTTTCAGCTCTTCATAAGCCTTTCTCCACTGTATGTCGTTATATTGTAAATGGGCATTAAATTAAAATTTTATGTGTAAGTACTTTCGAGTACAAGTAGAATCGAGTATTTTCTAGCTATACTTTGAGTAGCATCGAGTGTTCTCTTCGATCTTTCAATGAGTACGGGCATCGAGTACATGGTGGTATCGGACGAACACTAGGCACAACGCGGAAACCGGTTTTGTCTCCAAACCAAATTTGGCAAGGGATGACGGAAAATCGTTCCACATTACATCATACTCCTACGCTGTCGAAAAGACGAACAACGAAAATGAGAATATCGGCACATGCAGTAATTAGTTGATAGAAAAATATTTTCTAATAAAAAAAATATTATAATTGTCAATAGGATTTTCAATCTTGATAATTTATTTAGAAAATAGATTTGAACTTCTGTGCTAGAACTGAGAGCNATATTACATCATACTCCTACGCTGTCGAACAGACGAACAACGAAAATGAGAATATCGGCACATGCAGTAATTAGTTGATAGAAAAATATTTTCTAATAAAAAAAATATTATAATTGTCAATAGGATTTTCAATCTTGATAATTTATTTAGAAAATAGATTTGAACTTCTGTGCTAGAACTGAGAGCCCTTGATAAATAATCAAAAATTGACATATTATCAAAATATTGAATTTATTACATAAGTGCACAGATTCTTGCTGTATGTAAGTATATGCAGTAAGTTTTATTCAGTATATTTTTTTCTCAGTGCAGAAGTGAAAATTTTGGCAGTGAAGATTTGGTAACTTTTCTTAAGAGATTTTGGTAGAAAAAAATTTTGGCGTGTGGCAACCATGCTTGCAAGTTGCAACCTAAAAGCTCTCGTTACAGGCTCGCACCTGCCGATGGTGCCTGCATCATGGAGTGTGTGCGTATAGCCCGATCACTTTAGAACAAAATCGACGTAAGATTAAAAAAAAATCTGGGAAGAAATTTTTGGACGCAGTTAGGTGTCTCCTGTTTAGGTGAACACAAAATGAAAATTTTTCCCCCAATTGCGATATGGGAAGTGTGCGCCATCTTGGATTTTATGTTTTTTTATGATTTGCCCGCGAATTTTGCATTTCTCGCGAAAAAATGTAAACAAATTTGTTGGGACTTCGATTCCCTACAATTTTCATGTGCCTATAAATTTTTTTAAACAATTATTTATTGCTAATAATATGCAAAAAAATGCCCAAAATTGGGCAAGTAGCGCGGTTTTTTCGAATTTTTAGCAATTTCCATTCGAAATAAGTGACCCATTTAAATGGCAAAGTTGTAGAGGACAAAATTTCCAATAAACGCATTATTTACATGTTTACGTACGACGTGTAGATCTTGACCAACAACGCGCTCAATGCAGCGGAAAGGGCGAAGCTACTCAAAACTTTTTTCCACACCACCTCAGAGGTAAAGTGGTTTCACCAGTAGTCCTAATCCCCACACAGTTATTTTCGCCACAATAAAACTCTTTAGAATCAGAGAAAAGTCGTATTGATAAAAGGACAAAAACTATTTTCTTATTACAGTTTCAACTGACTGAAACTAGTTATTCATGGGCTTGGCCTATTGGTGAATCCACAGTTGAAAATACGCGCCAAAAAACACGACCTCCGAGATACTGTGAAAAAAGTTTTGATTAGCTTCCCCCTGCCGCTGCATTGAGCGCGTTGTTGGTCGAGATCTACACGTCGTACTCTAGTATGTAAATAATGCGTTTATTAAAAATTTTGTCCTCTACAACTTTGCCATTTAAATGTGCCACTTATTTCAAATAGAAATTGCTCAAAATTTGAAAAAACCGCGCCACTTTTCCAATTTTGNCTGAAACTAGTTATTCATGGGCTTGGCCTATTGGTGAATCCACAGTTGAAAATACGCGCCAAAAAACACGACCTCCGAGATACTGTGAAAAAAGTTTTGATTAGCTTCCCCCTGCCGCTGCATTGAGCGCGTTGTTGGTCGAGATCTACACGTCGTACTCTAGTATGTAAATAATGCGTTTATTAAAAATTTTGTCCTCTACAACTTTGCCATTTAAATGTGCCACTTATTTCAAATAGAAATTGCTCAAAATTTGAAAAAACCGCGCCACTTTTCCAATTTTGCGCACTTTTTGCATATTATTAGCAATAAATAATTGTTTAAAAAAAATGATAGGCACATGAAAACTGTAGGAAATCGAATTTTCTAGAAATTTGTTCTCAACCTTTTTTCGCTAGAAATGCAAAATTAGCGCGCAAACCGTAAAAAAACACAACATCCAAGATGGCGGACATTTCTCATATTTTCGTGTTCACCTAAACAGGAGACACCTAACTGCGTCAAAAAATTTCTTCCCGGATTTTTTTTTAATCTTACGTCGATTTTGGTCTAAAGTGATCGGGCTATACGCACACACTCCATGATGCAGGCATCATCGGCGGGTGCGAGCCTGTTAGGTGTCTGCGTCAAAAAATTTCTTCCCGGAATTTTTTCGTTGAAAAAATCTAAAGTGATTGGGCTAGTAAGAAAATTTTCAATTGCAGCTTTTCCTGTGTTCTACTTTCCTTTCCGCCCAATGTGTGGCCTCGACCAACGACCTACTGCCAGGCATGTCGATCGTGTACTTGTGTTCGCGTGTTTCACTGGGTTTGTGGACATGTAACATGTTTATCTAACAACTATATCACATACCTACTTCTACGCTAACTTCTATACCTTATCGTAAATGAACATTATAGTTGAAAGATAAATTATCCAATAGTCGATTACTAGTCTAAAATATCACAGAAAGCATTAATGGGAAAAAAATAAAAATAACACAGTAGGCTGTTAGTATGTAAATAAATCAGTAAATAAATAAATAAATAAATAAAATAATTAATTACATAAATAAAGTGTATAAATAATTGGTCGAATAATTACAAGGTATAGTCAAGTATATTAAAATAAAAGCAGTCAAGTCTAACACAGACAATTACATTGGACATAGAATGAGGAAGCGTTGACAAAAATTCTATTTTACAAAAATGTCTTTTGTGTTTTTGCGTGGTATACCCCGATCTTTTTTCCGCTGAAATCTCCGAGTTCGTACATAGAATTTCCTATTACTTTCAACACTATGCACTTAATTTGCTTCGGAGCTAATTTGGTATTATAGTTATCAATTTGTGAACTTTGCTTAAAGTCTCGGCGGTATACCACTTGTCCGATTTGAAACCTTACTTCTCTACATCTCGTGTCGTAAACCCTCTTACTTCGCTCATGTGCTAACCTCAGCTCTTTCTTAATTTTATCTTTTATTAGTTGCATTCTATCACTAGTAAACTCAACCTCGCAATCGACATCCTTCAGCGAGCCCATCTTCCGGCATAGCTCGTATGATGCAGCAGGCATACCGAAAGTGGCGTGATACGGCGACATATTGATTGCGGATTGAATTGCGCCCGAACCGCAAAGGCTGCGTCACTTACATGTCGTTCCCAGTTCTTCTGGTTATCCTTAATAAATGATGGCTGAGTTCCAAAACGTCAGTTGCAAAGCAACTATACAAAGTCACGCATTCCTAAATACAAATGTGTAATTTTTGACGATGTGGCATGTATCGTACACAGAGAAAATGATTCAGGTAAAACGCAAGTTTTTAAAAGAAATTGTAAAATAAAATTTTTTGATATAATTTTACTTCATACAAAATAAAAAATACAGTATTTGTACTTACGACTTTAAAACGAAACATTCGCAAAACAAAAACGATCGTTATAATATATTCACTTTTTTTTTACTGAGGAGAAAAAACGACATTAAGGAAATAGCCTCAAAAATGCGTATTTTAAAAACTAAAATGTAACATTTTAGAATATTGCACCAACAATATGTAGTGCGACACAATTTTCCACAAGCAAAATAAAACTAGACATTTTTAAAATAAAAACGTTAATTTATTTTCAGTCAATTAGGTGTGAAAAATATTTAAAACTGAAATGTTTTGCATTAGAATTTAAAAAGCTACCTGCTATAATGAAAAACTTTCATATGTGTTCAGATAAATAAGTTACTTCAATCTCCAGAAAAGGCGATGAAGTATAAACAATACTGCAATTCTAACCCCTAACTACATACATATAAGGGACATTGGTGGACTTCTTTGGCCGAAAAAAGCTTTGGTAAGAGTAACTTACAAAAACATATTCTTATGGGTNGCTATAATGAAAAACTTTCATATGTGTTCAGATAAATAAGTTACTTCAATCTCCAGAAAAGGCGATGAAGTATAAACAATACTGCAATTCTAACCCCTAACTACATACATATAAGGGACATTGGTGGACTTCTTTGGCCGAAAAAAGCTTTGGTAAGAGTAACTTACAAAAACATATTCTTATGGGTTATTAAATAATAATTTAAAACTTTTTTAATTTAAATTACAGGATTTGACCAGCGTAAAGCAAAATTAGCAGGCCCAGCTTGGAAGTAAGGCAGGAACATCTGTATGTATGTATGTATTTATGTATGTATATAGTAATATGTAAAACATCTGTATTTCATTTATTAAATGTTGTAACTTATTTATAAGTATAAGTATATCAATATATTTTTGACAATGTGTGTACCAAACGACTTGTTGTGATTTAATAAAAATTTGAATATCATATTTGAAAACGCATATTTTTAAAATGAGGAAACACATTTTAGGATTTAATTTTAACTTGCGCATATTCAATTATCAAACAATCGTTTTTAAAAACGATTTGAAAATGTTCGTATCAAAAACAAAAACATGAATTTTGGAAATTGAATTGAAAATTTTCGTTCTCAAAATTTAAATAAATATTTTAGGTGCAAAACCTGGGTCAAAACGTTTTTAAAAGTAAAACGTTCCATACCAATTTGAAAACGAAAATTTCTCTGTGTAAAAGTTATCGATGCGTATACAAAAAGCAGACTGCGCATCGCTAAGCTAATTGATATTTCGATGGCATTTCGAAGTAAACAATAGCCGACGTCGAAGGGTAAGATAACATTTTTCTATCTTAATCAAATTTATAGCGAATGTCAAATGGTATATGGGTGTTTCCATCGGAAGGTCCACCACGACAAAAAAAAATAAAAGTCTTATATCTAACGTATTTACGGGCCGATTTGTCTGCTTTTTAAAATATATACTGGCTATGTAAGTGGAAACATGTTTGCGTAAAATGGTTTTCCTAGGTGGCGCCAAGGTTTGGTTATTTCGAAAAACCGTATTTATGGTCCGATTTGGTTCGAATTTGGCGTACGTAGTTGAAACATAATAAGACATAGATTCCCAACAAATTCACCCTGAATTGGCGCTGAAGTCAAAATATAAAGTATATTCTACATAAAATATATGTTTTATTTGCGTTAAAAATTCATTTAAAAGCAATATTAACAAAAATATAACGATGGAAATTTATGTCACGTGACGCTACGTCACGTGACGTTTCATACTTGGGGTTGCAAAAGAAAATTGAAACGAGTTGCATTAATTCAAAAAACTCTAAAAACAACTAGAATTGCTCCAAATAATATTAAAATAAGTTTCATGAAAATAACCATCCACAATTCGCAGAGTTTTGCGATTTTGTAAGAAAAGAAAAAATCTACTTCCATTTTTTGTTACGTAACGACACTCTCTTTAAATGCTTATATTTCAGGACCAAGCAGTTCGATTGTTTTCATTTTTCGGTTAAATATAGAGCTAATTATGTGCTATACAATGGCCCAAAAAAGTTAAAGAAAACAAATGGTGTTCCTTGTTTGTATCACATTGAAAGGTACGACTGTCACGTATGCGACATATGGAAATACCCATATGTGATAATTAAAAGTCAACTGTGATAATTAAAAGCCAACTCCCTTTATTAACAAGCGATTCAACCTGAACAGCGTGGAATAGACGACTAAAAAGAGAGCCTGTTTTAAAGTATAAAGAACCTCAGAATCAGTATTGCCATCTTTTGATTTTCAAAAAGCACCAAAAACTTGGAAAGAGAGCGTTTTACCACACTAAAAGCACCAAATTTTTTTGAATCAAGGGATGCTTTTTTCATAACATAATACCGAAGTACTGCACATTAACACTGATATATCTCGAGAAAGAAAAATCGAATCGCATCAAACGAAAATGATGCCCTAATTAGAAATGAGCAAATACCGTATCGCTATCGCTAAAAACCGTAGGTTAGGATATCTCAAAATTCTAGTTCTAGAGCAATTGTGAGGCCAGATTTGGATTCAGCACCAAGAAACGATGTGTTTTACTCAGGTGGTAAAAAAAAATAAAATTTTACAAATAATTAGAAAAGAAAAAACACAAATACTTAACTTACTTGCATACTAGCATTTTCAACGCGAATAGAATTTAACAAGGTGGGTTTGCAACTTCAGCTTATTATCAATCATGGTTGTATTTTAGTCCATTTAAATTTGTAGATTCTTGTAAATTCAGTGCTGCCACAGCCTTAAATATTCTAAATTATTTCAGGTTTTAACTATCTCGAACTAATTTTAGTTCAGAAAAAAAGCACTAAAAAGGCACTAGGCACTAAATATTTTTTTTTGGCGTTTTAATTTTCAAAAAGCACTAAATCTAGTGCTTAGGAAGTGTCATTGGCAACTATGCTCAGAATGCAAAAGCTTACTTTCGTTAAGTTTCGATTACAGTATGTATACACGATGCAACATACCACAACACCCCCTCTTTTAACTCGTTTATCCATGCATCCCAGCTTACAAGTAGTTTAAATCAATTCAAATAAATTATGTGTTGTATACTTCAATTAAATAAAAAATTAAATAAACATGTTACAAATTTATAGACTTTGTTTTCTAACTCTTTAATTATATCTATGTGATTTACTTGGACACTCAGCCTGCTTGTTCGACTTTTCACGAAAACTTTCAGCTACCACTAATTTGTCCATTGTAGAGAAAATAGCAAGTGGCTGTTTGTCAAACATGATTTTACTTTCGCATGCAATCATTTCATTGGCATGCCTCTTTCAAACTTTTCCCGTCTCTTCTACTCTGACTAAAAACGTCTGTTTACCGAGTTTTTTAGTTACACCTGCTTTGGTACAAGTAACTCGACCAGGGGTTCAGAAATTCTTAGCCATAATACCGAGCCCTACCGCCAAAATAACGTAAGCGACATTTTTTTCAAAATTTTATATTTGATGCAGAAATATATCTAGGGCATCTAGATGTATTTCCGCATCAAAAGAAAATTTGGAAAAAAATGGCGCTTACGTTATTTTGGCGGTTAGGGCTCGATACAATCTCCATTCTTAAATTTATTTTGTTTACAACCATTATAAATTTTCTTTTGATTATTTTGTTGTTTCTTTACATTTTCTTTTATGACCTTTAGGGTTTTTCTGTCTACTTTCCTAAATGGATTTAACACATCCAAGCGAGTGCGCAACTACCTACCGAACATGAGTTGTGCCGGTGATACGCTGGTGCTACAATGCGGAGTGTTGCGATAATCTTATACAAATCTTTTTAGTACATCACTAAAACCATCTGATTTTGTTAGGTTAAAACCTCTTTTAAGCGAATTTTGTATCGTCCTTACAGCGTTTTCTGCCCATCCATTGGTTGCTGGATGACCTGCCGGAGTTGTTGCGTGATATATATAGTTTACTTTAAAAAAAATTAAAATTCGTCCGACACGAAAGCAGTTCCGTTATCGGATACGAGTGTAGGTGGTAGCCCAAAAAGCGCAAATACCAATTTAAGAACATTAATAGTTACCTTACTGGTCGTGTTTCGTCCCATGTCAAAACACTCGATCCTGTCTACTACTGTCTACTATAACCAAACACCACCTCTTCATAGAGGGCCCAAAAAATCTATATGAACCCTGCTACAAGGGTTTTTCGGCCATTCCCAGGTCTGTAGCTCTTGCTTAACCGGGCTTGCACGCCTCATTAAACAAGGATTACACGATTTTACAATAGCTAATAGCTGTTTTCTTTACCCCGGCCACTAGTAACACGCACGAGCCATAGCTTTCATCTTACTGATTCCCATATGAGAGGCGTGAAGAAACTCAACAACTTCCGAAGTTTTTCTGGTATTACCAATCGGTACCCCCAAAATAATCATTGTTCATCTACAGATAACTCTAACCGTCTGTCAAAAAACGGACGTAAGGCCACTTTGTCACGACATACTTTACCACTTGTTGCAGTACGGCGTCTTTTTTTGATTCCTCTTGCACTGACTCGAGGTTAAGAGAAATACCATTCACTTGCTTAACATAGTTGATGTATACACCTTCCGGATATTCCTCTTTACCAACGTCGTCTTCTAATGGGTACCTCGAAAGCAATCTGCAATATTTGTAGCTGATTTGATATGCATTATATCAAAATCATAAACTGAGAGTGTCAGCGCTATACGCTGAAGACGGCTCGCAGCCAACATTGGTATACCTTTTTTCGGACTGAATATATATTGCAAGGGTTTGCTGTCGGTAACCAACGTAAAATGACGACCATATAAAAAATGGTGAAATTTTCATACCCCGTACGAAATTGCTACTGCCTCCCGATCTAACTGAGAGTAACGTTGTTCCATCACTGATAATTTCCGTGATGCGAAATATACTGGCTTTTCATCACCTTCCGCCGAAACTTGCAACAGAAGCGCACCTACCCCCACCGGGCTAGCATCACGGTCAACTTAATTTTAAACCCTGGGTTAAAGGGCGACAAACATGTATCCGCCTTAAGTGCTTTTTTTTAATTATCGACTGCCTTGCCACATTTTTCGGACCATTCAAAATGTTGATCAGCTTTTAACAATTCATACAAAGGAGCGCCGATAGTTGCGACATTTGGCATAAAACGCCTATATAAATTTACTACCCCGAGAATAGCTTGTATCTCTTTCACGTTACACGGATACGGCATATTGTTAATTTCCGAAACCTTTGTCGGGTTTGTATGTAGTTCAAACTTATAAATAACGTGGCCTAAATATTCAACGCGCTTACAAAAAAAATTACATTTGCCTCTAGCAAGTTTGAGACCAACTGCCTGCTGGACGCTCAGCACTTCCTCTACTCTCTGCATATATACCCTTCGATTTGGCGCGGTAATCAAAATGTCGTCGAGGGATATAAAATCTCCCTCTAAGTGCATGAAAAGCCCCTCCATTAACTTTTGGAAAAACGCTGGCGCCGAAGACAGACCGTAAATAAGTCTTGTATATTGAAATAAGCCCTTATTTGTTGAAATCGTGGTAAGCTTACGTGAGGATGGTTCAAGCTCTGCTTGTTGATATGCCATCGTTAAATCCACTTTTGTGAATTCTACTCCCCCATGTAACTTGCCAAAAATATCCTCAATTCGAGGCAAAGGAAAATTTTCCACGAGCAAATTTGGATTTAATGATACTTTAAAATCCCCGCAAATTCGTACGCCTCCATCTTTTTTCAAAACTGGAACAATCGGGATGGCCCACTCCGAAAACTTGACGGGCTCAAGAACTTTTAACTAGTTTTTTAGTTTTTAATTTCCTGCTCAACTTTCGATTGAATCGCTAACGGAACTGCCCTCGGCTTAAAATATTTGGGAACTGCACTTTCTTTGAAATATAACTTTGCTTGGGCTTTATTAAAACAATCTACCTTTCCATCAAACAAAGGTTTGAACTTGTTAAAATTGTTTAACTCCATGGAATGCGTTCCGATTTCGGAGTAATTGAAATTTGTGACATCAACCTTACAAGCTTTTAAAAAATGTTTGCCTAATAAAGGTGGTCCACCATTTAGCTTAAGAATTACTAACAAAGTCTTACGCTTACCTTTGTACTCCGCGCTCATGTCACATATTCCGACCGGATTGATTGGCATTCCATTGTAAGTACGCAGAATTATATTCGTTTTTTTAAGCGAGAAATTTGCAAAATACTGCAATACGAAAGGTGTTTTATTAAACTCAACTTTTACTTTTATCGGACTATAAATTTTACAGTGCAGGTAAATTCTTCACGGAGACAGTGAAGGAGTGGGCTGCACGAGTCCGCGCATTGGCGGTAAACTGCGATTTCGACAGATTCCTCAGCGAATGCGGATGATGCCGGCTTGAAATGAGTTTCCATCACCTGAATGCAGGCTTCAAAAGTCGTACTCACTTCATCCAATTGCAGAGGTTTTACCAGATTTTGTAATAAAATGTGGGACTTCTCACTTCTCACTTCTCTCATTTCTTTTGGCCTTCGGTAATGGAGTTCGCAATAAAAAATTGCATCAACTGCTGATGGAACACTTTCCATGTAATTCCCTCGTAGTCAAAACGAGGAACATTTCCAATTATAGTTGTCATCTTTAATGATTTATAATTAACCGCTTCTTCGTCTTTACTTCACGCGTTAATTAGCTCGAATCTCGTGGCCACTGTGATAATTAAAAGTCAACTGTGATAATTCCAATTCCCTTTATTAACAAGCGATGCAACCTGAACAGCGTGGAATAGACGACTAAAAAGAGAGCCTGTTTTAAAGTATAAAGAACCTCAGAATGCAAAAGCTTTCTTTCGTTAAGTTTCGTTATGTCGATTACAGTGTGTATACACGATACAACATACAATACACACGATACAGTATACAATGTATTTGTTTACAAAGTTTACCCGATACACGGTTGCTTTGTTATGATACGTGATTGAAACCGCATAACTACAGAGTATATTGATGTTTTGGAACTCAGCCGATCTTATGATCTGCAGCATTGATCGATTGACCCTCTCTACGGCATTGCCCTGAGGTGAATAAAAGGCTGTTTTACGTGCTTCGTACCGTACTTGCCTAAAAAGTGTTTGAACGTTTCTGAGACGAATTGCACTTTTCGTTCTAGGAATTTTACGACTTCCGCTGAGGTTGCTTTACGCATGGGTTTTAGAAACACGAATTTTGAAAAGTGGTCTAGCCAAACAAACATGTAAACATTTCCATCGCACGTACGGGAATAAGGACCCCTGAAATCTACGAAAAGACGCTGGAAAGGCCGCTCAGTTACATGCTGGTTGCACGTTAGGGATTTGTGAAAAACGTTTTGAGTATTGTTCGATGTACAAACTTCGCAGCCTTTTATATATGCACATACATCTGCCACCATGGCTGGCCAGTAATAATTTTCACGTATTCGGGATAACGTCTTATGGATGCCACCGTGACCTTCAGAAGGCGAGCTGTGAGATGACTCTACCAGTCCCGGTCGCAGCCCGACGGAACCCAAAGCTTCCAGGCTTGGTCCGGGTGCTGATATTTAACTTTGTTTCAGCTGGTCAAACGACCGTTGAGTATCGTCAGTCATAGTAAATTTTCTTATTTTTTCTTTAGTGAGTCAGTCGTGCAACGGAGCTGCAATGGTCACGTAGCCCTGGATGAAACGTCGGTACCATATGCCCAGGAACCGCCTTAACTATTTCGGCGTTTTCGGTTCTGTAAAGTCTCTCACAGCTGCTACCTTGTTGGCATCCGTCCGAATACAACCATCACCTACAAAATACCCAAGATATCGCACTTCTTTGTAGCAGAACTTGCTCTTCTCTACATTTATCGCTAAATTTGCATCACGTTAATTAAAAAACCCTCATGCGGTATCACAAAGGACTCTGAGTCTAAGTGTGTCCTACCTCTGGACTGCCGCCCAACCTAACCTAACCTTGCATCGCGTAGACACCGAGCGACCTTTTCTAACAAATATACATGAGACGAAAAACTTTCAGAACACACTAACAAATCATCAATATACACAAATACACATTCACGCAAAGCGGCGGGTATAACCTTGTCCATCAGTCGACACATTATTTGTGCCGCGTTACACACTCCGAATGACATTACCGTAAATTGGTAGAGGGGTCTTCTTGGCTCTTTTCCCTTGATATCCTCCTCAACGGAATCTGCCAAAACGCGTCCTTCAAGTCTATGGATGAAATATACCTCGTGTTTTGCGGCCGATTCGATTTTCCGTCGATATGTGTCAGCGGATACGCGTCCTTTACAGTCCTCTCGTTTACCTTGCGTACGTTAGGACATAGTCTGTTTTTAGTACATTTTATCACTAGTGAGACAGGTGAGTTCCAACAGGAGTTGGGCTCTTCTATTGCTCCCATACTCAACATTCTATCCAGTTCCGAATATATTAATTTTTGTATAGCGGGTGAAATGGGATAGTGTCGTTGTTTAAACGGGAGATTCTCGTCGCGCACTTCTATTACATGTTCTTCCAAGTCCGTTCGCCCTAACCCTAAAACAGCAAAAGAAGGGGACTGCGCCTTCACCCTCTCTAAAGCCACGGTCTGGTCTGGAGTCAACACATGCTGCACTGCGTCGAAAGTCAGGTCACCATCAGCGGGCGCGGGTTCTTCAACTCTAGCCTCGGCGAAACGTGCTAATCCTCTGCTAACTACATTCAAGTCAAACGCCTTCCAAAAATCCATGCCTAAGTACACCTCCTGCTGCAATCCTGGGACTATGAGAAACTCTAAATCCCTATTCATGTCATCCCATAGCACTGGTAACGTTATCACTCCGGTCACTGGAGTTTCTCCTCCGTTCGCGGTCTCAATGTTCTGATTGGTTATGGAAGGATACTGTCTTCCTTTCCTTCTAAATACTTACTGGCATTCTTCCCTAGACAACTGGCTACTGCCCCTGAATCTAATATAGCCAGTACATCCTTACCTCCTATATTTGTTTTCGCGAAAACCCTATTGCCAGCTTTCAATGTTACAATCGTAGAAACGATTTAATGGTCGCCGCGAATAACGTTGTAAGCGCCAATTTACTCAAAACTAGTTTTTTTTCGCAGATTACCGTTTAAAATACTCTCGCGTATCATAAGGTCGCGAAATTTCTCAATTTTCATCAGTTTGCGGACATTAACCTACGCTCCAAAGTCAGTAGTGAGTGGAAAAAAGTTTTAAGTGCAGGTGACCTCGGCCAACTTAGAATTAACAAGCGTAATGAAAAAGTGCAATAATGGCAAAAAACGTAAAGTAATTTTCGAAAATTGGAAAGATATGAAAAATAAGAGGCTAAGAAATAGTGGGAAAGAATATTCAGGAAGAAATGGGAAAGTGTAATTAAGAAAAAATTTACCAGAAACGGTAATATGGAAAAACGTAGTAAGTGAAGGAGCTGTGCTAATATCAATTTTGTCTTTGTATTCACCAGATTTTCAACTGCGCTTGTTCTCTTTAATGCTCAAGCTTCAAATTGGAGACTATTCAAAAGCATTTCAAGAAAGTCACTACAGTCGTGCAAAGTTAAAAGGACAGAGGAAGTATGCCCAAAATATATTATGCACATATGAGTTACCGGTTCTTCGAAATGAACCAATAGAAATTTCCGCTGAAAAGAAAAAAGACTTATTAGCAATGCCATCATATTTGCCCAATCCATATGCTGAGTTTTATAGGGCTATTTGTAAATAAGGCCATATTGATGCATACAATTGGGCTGAAAGGTAAGAAACCGAAATATTTTGCATAATAAAAGACTATGAACTAAATAACAAACACGATTTGTTTTTGTATAATTTGCTTTTTTCGAATTTCTTGTCTGTCCTTTTGTTATATACCGTTTTGTGTAGGACTCACTTTTACACCCTATTGTAAATATTTCTGCTAGGACATAAGTAAGTGAATATTATTTTAATTTTCAACATTTTATTTGAAAAATATATTCATCCGCGCCAATAATTTTGAAGGAGGTCTAGGTCACATCACACCTTTTGCGCTTAAATGACCTCAAACTTCAAACTTGCACTTTGTTATACTAAAATTAAATGAGCTACACTCTAAAAAGTGTATGTAAAACTACTACCGAAAAGCGTTTATTTTTCAACCAGGATCTGTTCAAGTATACGCACAAGATTTGATTTTGAACATAAGTTGTTTAAAATATACACATTAAATATTTAAAATTACAAACATTACGAAAGTAATGATAAGTAAAAGTAAGCAAGCAGTGTGTAAATTTGCATTCATTAAGAGAGGAAACTGGTTACCTATCTTAATATGCGCAAATTTAAACAAAAATTTTTTAGAGTGTATAACAACACCGCATAACCACGGTTGCCATTTCCAATTTATTTTTCGGACCAAAAAATGGACCAAATGGTAAAAAATGGACCAGTTTTTATTACATCGGGAAATTGAGTGGTGTTTATTCCTCTTTATCAAGAAAATATGCCAATTCATTTTATAACGATTTTTTTTTATATTGCGTCCAAAGTTCATAACAAGTGTATATTATTAACATACTATTGTTTAAAGTTTTAAATTATAATTTGTTTCATAATTTCGTTTTTATTAATGATAAATCAAGAAATTCGCGCTTAGCTACTGCGGAACTGTGAGGTAGACTAAAAAAGAACTAAATCACACAATTCTCCAAAGGCTGCTTTACCCAGTCCATTTTTAATCAAACTTACTTGATCCCAAAAACGTTCTATATTGGTACAGTTTTTGAAGCTACCTTCACTCAGCCTCAATTTGCGAAATTGAAATTCTATATGTCTGCATCATTTACCAATGCGGGAAATTGGTCCAGTAGCGGCGAAATTGATACATCAGTATCAGAATGAACTTTATGTGGTGTAATAATTTCAAGATGTTCGATATCTTTTCGATTGAAATCGAATATTATTTTCATGTGCTAAATACTATGATTAAAGTTTTGCTACTTTTCCATATTTTTGCCAGCCCCTTTAATATTGGTCCCAGAGCAATTGAAATTAGCAAGGAACCGCGATTTTTTGAAGCGTGCTTTGACAGATGATTAGCCACGCCATATTTGAAGGTGTGGCAAGGCGAGATCACACTTTTAGCAGGTGTTACCAATCGGTCCTATGCTGAATATCGTCATCGTTATCGTCGATGATCGTCAGTAACATGGCTGACGATGGCTATATCGTCACTTTTACTGACGATGACGATATTCAACATAGGGATACAAAAAATTGAAAACGAGAAACTATTGCATGAAGTGAAAGGGTGACAATAACCTAACCAAAGGCTTGTGAAATGGACCATTTTCAAAAGAATTGGACCAATGGACCAAACGAAAAGAAATATACCAAATTTGGTCCATTTGGACCAAAACGGCAACCGTGTGCATAACTAGAACTTTTCTGAAAAATCTGATTTGAGAGTTGCAAACTAGTACGAAAATTTATTGAATTTTCATCAGTTTTGCACACAGTTGAAAGATTTTATTTTTATGTTCTTTGTTGTAGTATGAACTATATTTCAATAAAAATTAGTGAAAAGAAATTAGAATAATAAACTTTCCATTCATTGCGAAAAATTCTCTGTGCCAATACTTTTGTCCGGCTCTGTTATTGAATTGAACCTTCTTCTTTGATACATCGAAATAAAAAAAATTTGGAAAATAAACCTTATTGTTATATTTATTACATACATTCAAAAGGTTGTAAGCGCCACCAGCAAAGATGCTAAGCTTACTGGAAAAACGTGTTATCATACATTGGGATTTGGATATAAAACGTTCTTACACGATATGTATTTGCATGTGCACATGCCACTTTTTACATATGGAAGTGTCACATATCGTGTAAAGGCAAATTAGATTTGTTTCTGTATAAAGCAGATGCACGTACATACGAAATATAAATGTTTTTATTTTCATCTGATACGCAGATAAAATCATCTGAGTGTAGTTTATTTCGTTTTCAAATAACGTATTTTTAAATAGTTAAATAAAGATTGTGAATTTGACAGACATAAGCAATTGCATATGTATTGAAAAAGTCACATTCACAGATGCAAATACATATCGTGTAAGAACACCTTTACCGGTTACCGAATTATCGTGGTGGAAGCTTGATAATTTTTCTGGTAGTTGGAAAACTGCAATCAGCTGTACGATATCCATCCAATTTTGGATCCGCCCGCTGCCGAAAGGCATAACGCATTTGAGTAAATAAAATTCCTTAAATTTTTGGTTACCATTTATTTTTTTATAGGAAAAAAAGCTACGAACCAGCTGTTGATAAACATAGTTTACCAGACTAAAGGTGTGGTTAAACGTTATAATGTTAGCTCTTTTTCTACGCATTTTGCTGTCAAAATGCGAAATCGAAAGTCTACTTTCCTCTGTAAAGAGTCAGAAAGTCCTTTTTGCAGATTTGCAGAAATCACTTTCGGCAATAAAAATTGCAAGGTGTAACTGCAACTGAAATTACGCAAATCGCTTTCAACTTGCTCGTGCAATAAATGTTAAATTGTTTTGGAAAATGGTTATTCATAAAAATTATTGGTTTTATTCTATATTGATGCTTTGATACTTAAATGAAAAAAGTGATACATATTGTATTGTGGGAAATCCCTCGAGGCTTCAAGGATAATTGTAACAATTGGTGTCAGAAGTGGGATTGTTAAATAAATCCCGAAGGACAAACTTTTGAAAATGGCAAAAATTCAAGACCTAAAGATCGAGGAACTCAAACAGGAGTTGGAGAAGCGAAATTTAGCAACCTCCGAAAGGAAAGTAGAGTTACTATCACGGCTGCGAGAGGCTACGGAAAAAGAAGGTATCGACGTTGACAAATACGACTTCCATCGTGAGGACGATACGACATTAACGAAGTACGAACAGAAGGATGAGGCTGATTGTTCGTCGAAGGGTTTGCAGCAGACATCCGGTAAGGTTGAAGAACAGCAAAAGGCTCCTAGTTCATCAACAGGTATGGACATGAACACGTTATTGGCTGCCATGTCACAGATGATGTAGGAACAGAGGTCGCAGTTGTCGTCAGACGTTTCCTCACAGATGCAAGCGTTGGAGACACGTATATCTTCAGAGGTATCAGCGCAGGTGTCATCGCAGGT